>NC_068991.1:66424122-66425468 GCF_001194135.2 Octopus bimaculoides
TATATATATATATATATATATATATATATATATATATATTTATACCCACACACATACATACACACACATACACAACATTGTTCATAAACAAATTCGGGTTAAATGTAAATGTACTGGCTGCACGCCAGAAAGGAGTTCCACATTTTTCAAAGTGCAAAATATGAACACGCTATTATTGCTATCGTAAGCTAAAAGTGTTTCACCACCGTATGTCACATGTAAACGTTTACAGAAAATATTTTAGATTTCCATTATTTGGTTGAGGAAATGATGATTATGATGCTATTTCCGCTCGCTCAAAGAGTATCCGGTGATGAGAAGTTCTCCAAGTGGTAGCATTTTGGGCCAAATTACACCCTTTTTTCCATCTCGGTCAAGACTTCCTGCACAGTCTTTTGTTTCGTCTTCACCGGCTTGCTTCTCTTTCTCCTTCAACTGTCCACTCGACCGTTGTTCTTGTCGGTCTCTCCAACGGTAAGAGCAATACTTGGTCAAACAGCTTCTGCCACCTAGCTATGATGGAGTCTTGCAGTTTACTTAGGTCATTTCTTCTCATGATTCCAACGTTTGTTATTTGGTCACTCTAGGTTTTCTGTGACATTGAATAATTCGTTGTAATGAAACATGCTTGGGAAGTAGAATAATTGCTTCGTTTGGCAAAGAGACCTGTGTCTCTTGGAACTGTCTTTCCTGCGCATCATTAAATGCACCAACCCTGTCACGAATATTTGAAAGTATCTTCCTCATTATAAATACTGCTGACTACGACACATTGTTACACTGGATGACATTTTCTGATAAATTTCTATTAAAATGGATACAACTTATGAACTTATTTACTGTACAACGTTTTGACTTATTTCATTTCTATCGTTTCCATGTAAACGATTGCAAAATCAATTTTAGAAACGTACTTTCGCTCTTTCTCTAATAAAACCCTTTCCATAGGGCTAATTTATTTAGCTTTAATTTCGCAAGAGTTTGCAGCAAAATAGAAAGTAAAAATGTTTATCTCTTGAAAAAATGTTGAACTAGTGTTGTGAAACACGGTTAATGAAATGACGGATCTATTTTAAAACGGGGGCGCCAGTTTTCATTTATGTTTTATGTAGTGTTTTTGGTACGGAAAGACTTTCAAACTTCGTATACTTATCTATTTTGTGTTATAGAACAGAAAAATATTTTTGTATTCGAATTTATTTCACGTAAAAAATTGTCTTATTTCGATAATTTCTACTAATCACTGACGTCTATTCAGTTGAAAACAGTTAGCGCTGTAACGGTGTATATCGTATTAATCCCCTAACCCTAACCCTAACCCTAACTAGACTGTTAACCGTAACCGT
>NC_068991.1:66426316-66431316 GCF_001194135.2 Octopus bimaculoides
CAGAACTATACCTTCATAGGCGCAGGCATAGCTGTGTGGTTTAAGACTCTCGCCTTGCAACCAGGCGGTTTCGAGTTCATTTCCACTGCACGGCTCTGCTGGTAAGTGTTATAGCTCCGGGCCGACTATAATGCCTTGTGAGTTAGTTTGGTAGACGAAAACTGTGGAGAACAGTTCTGTGTGCCTTTGTGTATGTGTCTGTCACTTCACCGTGCCATCTCTTGACAGCCACTACTGAGGTATTTGTGTCCCCGTAATTTAGGGGTTTGGCAAAAGAGACCGTTAGAATAATTACCTGTTTATCAAAAAAAAAAAAAATTAAAAAAATAAATAAAAAACCCAAAACAGAAAGAAAAAAAACAGACAAAAAAACAAAACAAAAACATAAGTACTGGTATCGATTTGTTCGAATAGACCCTTCAAGACGACGCCCCAACATTGCCGCAATCCAGTAACTGAGACAAACAAAATATTTGCGATCTACTACAATCAGTACGGTAGTCTGCGCACTAAATATAAAATATATTACCGTTTAACATAGTCAACTATCACAATTTATATCAGATGTTTACGATGAGAATTATCCCAAGCATACGAATAATTATAAATTTATGGTCTTCTGTATTAGATTAGTATTTATAAACGTTTTCTATTATATATATTTAAATCAGTTAATTATTGTTATTCGTATTCTTGGAGTAAATTCTTCTCATAATCGGTGGATTTAAGAGTCATATTTGTTGAATAGAATGTCTGGTGTGACGATGAAATAATCTGTAATCGTAATGTGATATGGGGTGAAGTAGACTTGTTAATGCGTTCTCGTAAAATATAAACAAATAGCATGATTTTAGGGATAAGACGGTAGCCGGTGTGTGCTATAATCTATAATATGGCTACCCGGCAGACGAGGTTAGATTGTCGTCGGGGAGACGTTTTTCTATCCTAGATATGCATTTGCGAGCGCGTGCGTGTGTGTGTGTGCGCGCACATGTCTATACATACATAGGGTCGAATTCGAATGCCGTCGTCGGGCAGTTACTTTAATCCTAGATAAGCACTCTGATATCTATAAGAATATATATACAGGGGTTGGACAAAATATTGGAAACACCTTAGAATTTCAAACAAATTTATTTTAATATGGGGTAGGACCACCGTTGGCAATAATTACAACTTGAATTCTACGAGGTATGGACTCGTACAAAGTTTGAATTGTTTCCAAAGGAATTTTTGTCCATTCTTCAGCTAAAACATTCTCCAGTTCTTGTAGTGATGATGGTGGAGGGAGGGTATCGACTCCTTACTTGTTTTTCTAAAATGCATCATAAATGTTCAATGATATTGAGATCTGGGGACTGCGGTGGTCAGATAAGATGTTCAACTTCACTAGAATGTTCCTCGTGCCATTCAGTAACAACTTTAGCTGTGTGAAAGATTGCATTTCCCTTCGGAAACAGTTCCGCAACCATAGGATGAATTTGATCAGATAAAATGCTTAAATAATCTTGACTATTAATTCTGTCATAAAGAGAAACCATTGGGCCGGCAGATTTCCAGGATATAACCCCCCAAATCATCACAGATCCTCCTCCATGTTTAACAGTTGGAAGAAGGCAGTCTGGGTCAATGCTTCTTTTGGCTGTCTCTACACGTATACTCGGTCGGTGGTCAGAAATAAGGTAAAGGATGACTCGTCCAAGAAAATAACATTCTTCCACTGCTCTAGGGACAATTCTGTAGGTTTTACTCCGCTCTAAACGCTTTGCAGCGTTTGTTTTTGGAAGTAGTGGTTTTCTGATTGCAGCCCTCCTGTAAAATCCGGCTTTGTGCCGCTCCCGGCGAACAGTTTTTGTGGAAACCGGGTTCTCGAGGTGGTCATTAAGCTTTGCAGTAATTTTGCGACCTGTACTTTTGTGATCCGTCTAACAATTCACATAAGAGTCTGACTATAGTTTTTTTTTGTTTTAGAGTTAAAAAATGCTGATTTTACATTTAAAAATTTTAAAGGCCCTAAAAAGGCTGATTTCATAGTTTTGGTCCTTTTTAAGGCGTTTAAAGGCTTTTAGATTCAGAAAAGAGTAAGATTAACTCAAATGAAACACAGTATCAGTATTAAACTAAAAAAAAGTTTATTGATAAAGTGGCTGTAAAAAATGCAAATAAAAAAATGAAAAGCACGATATATACATAATTCTCTCCGTGAAACACCGAGGTCATGGAGCAAGTGGAAACACATCAATCACTGTTCCCTCTTAATAGGACAAAGAAATTTCCCGCTGTCTTTGCAAGCAACAAGCGGGTGGATTTGGTTTCAAATCCAGGCTAGGTCAAACGAGGTCCTACAAGTTATCTATAATATTAAGTGGCGTTATATCGGGGTTGAAAGAATGACGCGTACAATATTAAATATGCTAAGACAATCTGAAAACAATAGAAACTTTTAAATGTTTACCAGTTTTTATGAAATTTTTGGGTTAATGTTAAGTGTAACGGAAGTTAATTAGTCTGATTTTCAAAGTTAACTTAAAAGTTAAATCGTCAACGAAAATGTTAACTTCGTTAATTAACGATTAACGGATTAACGGACTTACGCCTAGCTCTGTATATGTATGTATATATCTGTACACGTGTATGTGTGTGCGTGTGTGTATGTGCGTGTGTGTGTGTGCGTGTGTGTGTGTGTGCGTGTGTGTGTGTGTATGTGTATATATATATGTGTATCTATGTAATATTATGGCAATATAGAACTAAAGTCTAAATCGAGATCTGAAACTTAGATATTTTAAATTAACAATGACAGCATGCTGAGATTTTCTTTCTAATTTTGGCACAAGGCCAGCAATTTTTATGGGAAGGGAAAATCGATTACATCGATCTCGGTGCTTATCCAACTCTTATTTTATGGGCCCCTAAAAGATGAAAGGCAAAGCTGACCGCGGTGGCATTTGAACTTACAACATAAAAAGCCGGAAGAAATACTGCTTCGCTTTTTGTCGGTCGCGGCAACGAGTCTGCCAGCTCATTGCCTTTGCTTGAAATGTTGGCACAAGGCTAGCCGTTTTAAGAGGAGGTATTAGTAAGCTACTTCAATCTCAGTGCTTGACTGGTAATTTATCTTATCGACTCGGAAAGGATGAAAGGTAAAGTTGATCTCGGCGGAATTTGAACACAGAACGTAAAGAACCAGAAAAAAAAAAAGAAAAAAAATGTTGCGAAGTATTTTGTCCAGTTCGACCAGTTCGTAGCATTAGCAACGTGCTGATATATGGCACAGAAACAGAGATGCTTACAAAAGCCCTGCAAATTCTGTGGGACATTATGTGAACGATTGCTACTTGCAAAACACAGCACGTCGTAAAGTAAAAATAAAACACATAGCGAACTTTATGGCAATCTACCTTTAGTTATAACCACATTGCGCCAATGAAAATAAACGTTTATAAGTTACTATTAGAGATGCAATGACGAGGTAAGACATTAACTGTTGCTATAGAAACTAACTCGTGGCAAGAGATCGAGAGGAACTGACTTTTCGTATATTGCCCAACTGTTACAACATACTAGGATTAAATTGGAAACTCTACTTGCTGTCACAAAGTAGCGTGTCTATAGAAGAAACAGTCTGGTAGAAACAGTCTGAGTTTTCCTGATGGGATTTACACACACACACACACACAAACACACACACACACACACACACACACACACACGCACACACACACATTATATGTCTATATTATAGGCACACACATATATCTATGATATAGACATATATATATATGCGTGTATAAATGTGTGTGTGCGTGTGTGCGTGTGCGTAAACATATTTATATATATATGCATATATACACATATAATAATATATATAATATATAATACACACACACACACACACACGCACACACACACGCACACACACACACACACACGCACACACACACGCACACACACACACACATATATGTATATATATTACATAATCGCACATACATACATACATGTGTGCGCGCATGTATATGTATATGTATTATAACACATAGACACGCTACGTGCACGCACCCGTTCCCACACCAACACATCTGTCAGTGGTTACAGTATTTGCATTAACAGAATGTCTTCCAATGCATGCGTTCTACAAAATGTAGACTAACTTTCATGCAAGCAAGTAAGTTAGCTGTTGTTGCAAGCGTCTTCTGATCTCTAAATGACTCATGAAATATAAATTTTCGTTTTAGTTTTGTTAAGCTGTGTCCCATCAGCCTTAACCTAGATTCACCGACAAAGAAGTTTTATAGATTTAATATTTTCACTCATGAATAAACTCAGGTTTCTTTTCTTAACGTTTACGCTTTTGATACCCACCCATGGTGTTATCCGCTTGGCAGAATCGTTAGAGCCGCACAAACTCCTTGAGGTGTTTTTTTTACGCTTCCTTGCGTTCTGGATTCAAATCTCATCAGGGTTATCTTTGTCTTTCATCTTTTCTTTCTTGGCAAAATAAATTGCTGGTCAGGTAATTGCAATAGATCTAATCAACTGTCCTTCCACTGCCAAATTCCTCGCTTTGTGCCCTCTATCACTTGTTTCAGTCATTCGACAGCGGCAGTGCTGGGGCACCACCTTGAAGGGTTTGGTCGAGTAGATCGATCCCTTGGTACTTATTCTACTGGGTTCTGCTGCCGAGCCTATATATTACGAAGGTGTAAACAAACCAACACCGGTTGAAAAACTGTGGCAGAAGGTGGAGGAAACAAGAATAAATATAAAGACACACATACATGCGCGCGCATATATATACATATATACAACAAATTTCAACACAGTTTCCATCTACCAAATTTATTCACAAAGCAAATGTTTTCTACTACAGCCTAAGGTCAACCTGGGGCTATAGTAGGCCGATGTGTGTGTGTATGTGTATACATACATTTGTATACACACACATATATGCATATATATGTATATATACATACATACATACATACATACATATATAT
>NC_068991.1:66431326-66432367 GCF_001194135.2 Octopus bimaculoides
ATATATATAAACAATATATGAGTATATGCATATATATGTACATGTATGTATATACGTTCATCCACATGTACATATAGATACATAACTGGGTACAGAGGAGAAGCACTTATAATTGTCCTAGATTATTGTAATTTTAGTATATCATTACTAAGCATACAATAAGCTGATCGCCCAGTTTTTGCTATTTTCGATTGATGAGACAGCTGCAACACTACATTGAACACACCCAACTAAATACTGCGTATCACAGCTGATCAGTTTGTAAAAATGCAATCGTGACGTTTGTGAACTCGTTATGCAATAAAGTTTGGTGTTTTGAAATGGGTAAAAACGCTACAGAAACTAACGAAATTCTCCAGACTGCTTAAGGATAAACTTTCTCGATAGCACAAGAAGTTCAAAGACGGTTAAGAGCGGGTGATAGACGATGAGATGTGTAGGAGGCAGAGGGACGCTAGAACATGAGAGTTGGTTGAGAAAATTCTCAATTTTCTTGATGAGAAACCGTCGTGTGTCTATAAAGGCAATAAGCATACAGTGTGGAGTTGTACATTGTACACAGAATTATTCATGAAGATCTGAACATTTGCAGAATTTGTGCGAAGTTCGTTTCCATGGTGCTCAGTGACAAGCATCCTGGTAACCAACAGGGATGGGCATCAAAAATATCTCTCACTCTCCCTACAGTCCAGGTCTTGATCTCCGTGACTATTGGTTGTTCCCCAAGGCGAAGAAGAAACTAAGAGGCAGTCGTTTTGACGGTGAATGAGGCTGTGACAAGGGTCCTGGACACCTTCATCTTGAAGGACTGCCATGGGGCCTTCATGAAGTGGCTGAAGCACTACAACAAATACATTGATGTCAGAGACCCCTACTTCGAAGGAGATTAGAATTTTGTACATCTTTCAAATTAATAAATGTCTCTTGTGAAAAAAATCTGAAAATTTTTGGAATTCTCCATGTATGTATGTATGCATGCGTGTGCTTGTGTGTGTGTGTGTGTGTGTGTGTGTGTGTGTGTGTGTGTGTGTGTGTGTGTGT
>NC_068991.1:66441482-66446482 GCF_001194135.2 Octopus bimaculoides
CACCCTTCCTTCGTTTGTCCACTCACTCGTATATATATATATATATATATATATATATATATATATATATATATATATATATATTAGGGATAAAATCCAAAATTACAAAAACGTGCATAAAACGGGATATATCATGCATTCTGATTGAGATTTTAATCTGTACTCCCAAACTGTTGTACTTAACAAATGCTAAATTAGCGTTAACATGCTTCTTGAACGGAACTTTAAAAGCTAACTAGAAATAATTATGCGATAAAGAAATATATATATATATATATAAAATACTGTATATGATGATATAAAAGACGCACGGGTAATATTAGATGCACCCCAATTTCAGCAGCGCATATTCAGGAAAAAGAAAGTGTTTTTTTTTAGTGCATTAAAGCTTACTGGAGGCCAGCATTCGGATGTAGGATTCCGGGTAATCCTTTTGAGACATTTTATTTGGGGTCGTAAGATCATGAGTTCGATTCCTGGCGGCTCGGTGTGTCCTTAAGCAAGATACTTTATTTCACATTGCTCCAGTTCACACAGCTGGCAAAAATGAGTTACACTTGTAAATCAAAGGGCCAGCCCTGTTACACTCTGTGTCACACCGAATTACTCTGGGAACTACGTTAAGGGTACATGTGTCTGTGGACTGCTCAGCCACTCGCACATTAATTTCACGAGCAGGCCATTCCATTGATTGGGTCAACTGGAACACTCGTCGACGTAACCGACGGAGTGCCAGTAAAAAGACTATGGGCAGTGGTAAGTTATGGGAGCCGTAAACAAAGCAATACCAGTTGTCAACCGGCAGTCTCTCTCTCTCTCTCTCTCTCTCTCTCTCTCACTCACACACACACACACACACACACACACACAAATATATACATATATACGACGGGCTTCCACTCAGTTACCGTCTACCAAATTCACTCACGAGAGATTGGTCCGCCTGGATTTATTGTAGAACACTCAGGCCCAAGGTGCCAGCCAACGAAGACTATCACAAATTTCGTGGAGTTCCACTGCTTCACCATGATGTGCTTACTAGCATGCTATTAACTGTAGACAAGTGTTTGCACTCTTGTGCTGGTTGCAGTAATTGGGCTTTGATCTCTTACGTAGCTGGAACAGGTTTGTACAGTTAACAACAAGCTGCATTCACGATACATTGATACATTACCTCCTGTAGACTATTTGCTATTCAGGCAACAATATAAATAAATCATAGAACGAAGCGTGACACAAAATATGTTCTGCATGAGTTCTGTAAAGGCGTTGATGAAAAATGTTGTTGAATTGGTTTAGTCGTTTCTTGCCCACGCAAAATGATTTTACAAAAGAAAGAGATAAAAAGAATGTTCGAACTCTGTTTCATTTGACATAACTTTACTGTAGTAACCTATAAACTACTTGTACCTTATCTGTCTAACATCAGATCTTTACGTACTAATAACCAGACCAACAATAGGTAAAAATCACGAGTATTTTTAAAAAGATATTTCACCTAACATGTATAAGTAAAGCTTTGAGAGAGAGAAAGAGAGAGAGAGAGAGAGAGAGAGAGAGAGAGAGAGAGAGAGAGAGAGAATCACAAATACCATAAATTTTTATTTACGAACTTATAAGAAGTATATATATTTAAAAATAATTTCATGAACCAGCGAAATCGATAGTACTGCGTCTTAAACGCCAGCTGTTGCCGTCCTATTGTGCATCATCATCATCATCATCATCATCATCATTATAATCAACTATTGAACATTGCTGTCTGGAGTCTTAGAACTAATAGGGCCGGTTTCTCGGTTTCAATGACGTATAAGTAACCGAGATCACGAGATTCCCCGCACCTCTGAACGGGACGTCAGTCTGTCACAGGGTTACTCACTCCCAACCGAGTAGGCTGGAGTAACTCGGAATGAAATGTTTTGCTCAAGAATATAACGCACTACCCGGTCCGGGAATCGAAGCTGTGATCTTGCAACTATAAATGCAACACCTTAACCACTAAGCCGTACGCTTTCGCTCCTATTTTACAGGTGAGTGATAAATCTCCTCTCGGTTAGGAAACTAACCCTACCGCTGTTAGTTTTACTGGTCATGTAAGTTAACTATTCCGCACAGCTGTAGTATATTGTTTACATATTATATAAACAAAATACTATATACAATAAAGTGATATACAGTACAATATAGAATTAAGTGTCTTGTAGACGATAGAGAATTAAATGCCATGTAAACGATATGTATTTGTTGGCTTATATTCTTTTCTACTCTAGGCACAAGGGTCGAAATCTTTGGGGAGGGAGCCAGTCGATTAGATCGACCCCAGTACGCAACTGGTACTTCATCCGAAAGGATGAAAGACAAAATCGATCTTAGTGGAATTTGAACTCAGAACGTAAAGACAGACGAAATACCGCTAAGCATTTCGCCCGGCGTGCTAACGTTTTTTCTTTATTGCCTACCAGGGGCTAAACGTAGAGGGGACAAACAGAGGGATTAAGTCGATTACATCGACCCCAGTGCGTAACTGGTACTTAATTTATCGACCCCGAAAGGATGAAAGGCAAAGTCGACCTCGGCGGAATTTGAACTCAGAACCCCGAGTATTGTTTCAGAGTTAGCTCCTATCTCGCAGACAACGGTATTCTAATAAAGTTACGTTTATTGACTGATACCTCCACATCCAAGAACAACGGCAACAAAACCAAAAGCGAACATCAGGAGCAGGCTTTCTGTTCATACGAGTAAGTGCTGAAAACTTCCTGACTATAAGGGTGTCGCGAAAGGCCTGGTTGGAGGCCCAACCTTCCGAGTTCTTTTACAGGGCTTAAAAAAATTCGATTCCCAGACCGGGCGTTGTGAGTGTTTATTGAGCGAAAATACCTAAAGCTCCACGAGGCTCCGGCAGGGGATGGTGGCGAACCCTGCTGTACTCTTTCACCACAACTTTCTCTCACTCTTACTTCCTGTTTCTGTTGTGCCTGTAATTCAAAGGGTCAGCCTTGTCACACTGTTTCATGCTGAATATCCCCGAGAACTACGTTAAGCGTACACGTGTCTGTGGAGTGCTCAGCCACTTGCACGTTAATTTCACGAGCAGGCTGTTCCGTTGATCGGATCAACTGGAACCCTCGACGTCGTAAGCGACGGAGTGCCAACAGCAATAGTCTCGATGTAAACTTAAACCTCACAAGTTCTATTCAGAGTCTTGTGATGATAATGGAACCAACCAGTTTCACCATTTTTATGGAGCTTGTTTACACTACCCTACTTTTTTCTTTTTACTAATCTATGTAAGCATATCCACAACGGAAACGGTTTTATTCTTACTTTAATTAGATCTTATCTTCATCGTAGATTTTTACACTCGAACCAAGTGTACTGTAGAATAAGAAACTTAGCACATTTTCAGAAATGTATTAGTATTCAAATCGAAATGTTATTGTCTTGATAATTAATACAATGCGGTATAATTATCGACCAACAATTCATAATAACTGCCAATGTAGTCGATCCAGTTGTGAATATTCATATAATCTTTTATGATGCATTAATCTCTTACGAATTCTAGAAATAAAGGATTAGAATGAAGTAGTCATATTTATGGAGAGAATTAGTTACTGTCTTTTGTTCGTATCAAAACGAAATATGATATCATTGTAGTTCTTGTGACAAAGAAATAAAAAAATAAATATCGGTTTGCTCTGGGGGAAGAGGCTGTGTCTATAGCCCTCACCGACTTTCGGGTACTGAGGTGATTTACGGCGAACGTCTTGAATAGGTGTAAGTCAAGTGCTGCAAGAATACATGCACAGGTTGGTAGCCTTGTTTGTGCGAAGCGACCTGTGCTGTCGCATTTGGTGTCTCTGTGTACGTGGTGGTTAGTCTGGTGTAATGAAGAGCGATAGTTTTGTAAGGAGACTTGCCTAGTAAAAGCAAACGGGGCAGCAAATGTAGGGGTTCTCTTTGAGAGAGTAATGCTCACAAAGCAATCATAGATGAAATGCTGAATGAAGGAATGAGTATACTGCAAAGGTGATAGAGATAATCTTGACAAGGTAGCAAAAAAATTGGGCTGCAGTTTGTGAGGTAGGGGAGCTTGCTGATAATGCATAATGGATGATGGTTTAACAGGGGCTGTGATGCTGGGTATACATCGTCCGGTTTGCAGCGATTAGATGATTTTTGTCATGTGTTGTAAGACGTGTTCTTTTCCTGAGCATGCTGCTGTACAGCTATTAATAAACTGTTTTGGGGGATTCCATAAGGAATTTGCACCGATCTATATCGATATACACAAACATAGACACATAGAAACATACTTCTACACATCCGTAAATACATATAAACACATATAAACGCATCCATAAACACATATAAGGCGGGATGCTGCTCGGTTTCAGTTTACCAAATTTCCTCACAAAGCATTAGTGATATTGATGATTTTGTAGTAGACGCATGCATAAGGTGCCACACAATGAGATCGAAGCCGGTAATCCGTGGTTGAAAAGAGAACTTCTCTATCACAGACATGCCAACACTCATATATTTTGTGTATGTAAACAGACCTTTAATTTTTAAATATTTTTTACTCTTTGCATCTGCAAAAAGGGGCAGTGACCATGGGATTTTCAGGGCCTCTGAGGACGATGAGATTGATTATGTTAATGTTCCGTTTAAAACGTTTCAGGTCGACATGCGGAGGAAAGACAAAAGTGAGGTGAAATTCCCGCCGGCCATTGTCCCGAGGAGAAAGGACTGAGTACAGTGATTAGCGCGGGGCCTGGGAAGGGGGTGAGGGAACATAAGGTGAGAAAAGACGTGTGGGTCGGAAGTACCTGAATGAAGGAGGTTTAGACATGCAAGCGCCGAGAAACGGGCTATTATGGTGTCGATAAAAAAGGTAGAGTAGGAGAGAAAGGGAGAGAGAAGAGGAAGGAGAAGAAGAAGAAATAAATAAATAAAGAAAGAAAGAAACAGCATGACTGTGTGCCAAGTCCAGT
>NC_068991.1:66448993-66450269 GCF_001194135.2 Octopus bimaculoides
TATATATATATATATATATATGTATGTATATATATTAAATGATTGATACGTAAGACGGTGTGTAACTAGAAGCTTTATTAGCACAACAATCGTTTCGGCTTCGTTTTGCACTGCTTCTTAGTGCGTGTGGGACGATGTAATGATATCAGATGTAACATACAGTGCATCAGGTAACGTAACGTGTTTCAAAAGTTACAAGATTTACATCTTGTTTTCGCTCCAAGATTATATGCTGGTGGTGAGTTGCTAGCAGTTCAGACACATTTTGGTGAAGTGAGGAAGTTGTGGTCACCACCAGCATATGATCTTGGGGCGAAAACGAGATGTAAATCTTATTACTTTTGAAGTATGTTACGTCACCTGATGAGGCTCTCTGCTCTGTACGTTACATCTCATGTCATTACATTCACTAGGTGTCCCACACTCACTAGGGAGCAGTACAGAACGAAGCCGAAACGATTGTTGAGCTAACAAAGCTTCTAGTTACACTCTGACTTCCGTATCAGTCGTTTAAAATATCCCAACGTGCATCCAGGAATTCCGGACGTAGATCAGGCGACGAATGCACAGTAACACCGATGACTCCTAGTAGCCATAATTGGTGAATGTGTTCCGCAGGCACACTACCTGGAAATTACCCGAAACAAATTTAACTTATATATATATAAGGAATAAATGATTATTTAATGATCTTCATTAGCTTACAGCTGTTTCCGCTGTAAGATACTGTGGATTCATAGTTGAGTGCCTGAATAACAACTTATAGCTTTACCGGAGCCTCGAATATGAAGTGCACTTTCACCACTTATGGCTACCAGGTGTCATCGGTGGTAGAAAATTACATTTGTGCCTATTTAGGGAACGGCATCGACAAAGAGAAAAGTGAATACAGATGTATATAAGAAAAATGTTGTAGTGCCTGCGGAACATGTTCACCAACTATGGCAGATGTAATAAATTGTCCTGAACTTTTCCAAATGTAATAATTTGCCCTGTAGTTTTCCAGGTTTATAATCTTAAGAATATTATTTCTCGTGCTCGCATTTTCCCATGTAATATGTATATATATGTACGCACGCGCTCTGAGGCTCCGATTAAGCTATAATGTGTTTTTCAGGCACTAAACTATGAGTCCATTGCATATTATAGCAGAAACAGCGGTAAGCTAATGAAGTTCATCAATATAATCATTAATTCCTTTGTCATCTCTCTTTCTTATTACCGCTCTATACTCAGCCAAACACTTTGTTCTGAAACATACGTATATTGACTTCTA
>NC_068991.1:66450830-66452131 GCF_001194135.2 Octopus bimaculoides
GCACACATGCAAATATTCATACATACATTCGTACACTGAAATAGCTACATATGCTTAACTGTCATCATTCTTACACATAAACATACACACGCAAACACGCAAACACAAACTTATACACCAGCGCACATACACGTACACTTACAGTCATCGTGCAACCTTGTATAATTTCTGCATGAAGTAAATATTGATGTTCTTCTTTACAGTATTACATATATTCGGATTTATGTATTCGTTAGTGTTGGCATACTCTCAAAATGTCAGCTGTTTTACTTTTGCCAAGATATTTTCCTGAGGATTATGTCATCTGTTATGGATGTCTTCTCTAGAAGAGACGAGATGTATATTAAGTTACACGCACGTATGACTGCATGGTTAAGAAGTTCGCTTCGCAATCATGTGGTTTCGGGTTCGATATTTCACTCCGCGGTGCTGTAGCCTCGATGTGTGCATAGCCATATGTGTAAAATGTAGTAAACGAAAACTCTGTAGAAGGCCATTTATAAAAACTGGTAATATTGATATCCAATTTTGGCACAAGGTCAGTAATTTCAAGGGTGGGGGTAAGTCGATTACATCGACCCCAGTACTCAACTGGTACTTATTTTATCGACCCGAAAGGATGAAAGACAAATCGACCTCGGCGGGATTTGAACTCAGAATGTTAAAACGGACGAAATTTCGCTCAGCATTTCGCCTGGCACTATTTCGATTCTGCTATCTCGCCGCCTTAGAGGGACCGTTAATATTGCTGGTTCGTTGTCTCAATTTGTTACCACAACATGGTTCTTAGCGTGCTTTTAGATGGGGCCATTTTATTGCAAACATTCAAGTCACTCTTCAGGATACCCAGAGAAAAGGGTCATGGGCGTTTTCCTTCTCTCTAGTGACTCATAAATAAGCAATGACAGGCACAGGTATGTTTTCAATTTTTGTCAGGGTTTTTGGTATAACTTTTTAAAGGGGGCCCCTCCAAATTTCATATAACTCTGGTACTGACTCATTTTAAATCCACGCTAGTAACCATTTTCTCTTGCACTTATTGATGGAGTGCATCATAGACAAGTGTTGGGAGGCAGTAAAGGTTTTCAGGTTGCAGCTTCATTATGTGTCTATGTAACTACGCCTACGATTTCTGTTTTCTCTGTGTGGGGTATTTTTTACGTTGTTGAGCGTGACGGGTGGTTGACTTTGATATTCGCAAGTTGTTAGTAAGAAGGTGGGAGAGCAATAGCGAAGCTAGGGGTGGAAACCTGGGAGGGGCGGGAACGGTTCGCCCCAGGTGACACTTTTAATGAGAGCGG
>NC_068991.1:66452141-66454094 GCF_001194135.2 Octopus bimaculoides
TGCAAAAAACATGAACAAAATGATAAACAAGGTATAAAAACACACAGGCCACAAAGAGAACATATCCTTCATCAGCTGCCACCATTATAACACTGGCGTTTCGAAGAGTTATATATATAAGCTTATGGCGGTCTGGAGGAAAGGACGGCTTACTCATGAGTTGTTCTGGGCGGCACTCACTTTAGCTAGACAACCGTGAAGGATGCATTTGTAAGATGCTATTTAATTTTATCGTATTTTTGTCTATTTTTACTTCACTTGGATTTATGCTAGGTGATAGAATCGCTAGGGGTCGGACAAAATGCTTAACGGCATTTTTCCCGGCTTTACATTCTGAGTTCAAATGTCTCAGAGGTCGAAGTTGCCTTTCATCCTTTTGGGGTTCGATGAAATAAGTACCAGTCGAGCACTGGGGTCAATGTAATCAACTGACTCCCTGTACCTAAATTTCAGGCCTTGTGTCTATAGTAGAAAGAATTATTATCATCATCATCATCATCATCATCATTATTATTATTATTATTATTATTATTATTATTATTATTATTATTATTATTATTATTATTAGGCAGGAGTGGCTGTGTGGTAAGTAGCTTGCTTACCAACCACATGGTTCCAGGTTCAGTCCTACTGCGTGGCACCTTGGGCAATTGTCTTCTACTATAGCCTCGGGCCGACCAAAGCCTTGTGAGTGGATTTGGTAGACGGAAACTGAAAGAAGCTTGTCGTATACATATGTATACATATGTATATGTATGTATGTGTGTGTATGTGTTTGTGTGTCTATGTTTGTCCCCCAGTATCGCTTGACAACTGATGCTGGTGTGTTTACGCCCCCGTAACATAGCGGTTCGACAAAATAAGCCGATAGAATAAGTGCTAGGCTTACAAAGAATAAGTCCTGGGGTCGATTTGCTCGACTAAAAGCATGGCCGCAGTCAAATGACTGAAACAAGTAAAAGAAAAGAATTCTTCTTCTTCTTCTTCTTCTTCTTCTTCTTCTTCTTCTTCTTCTTCTTATTATTATTATTATTATTATTATTATTATTATTATTATTATTATTGTTATTATTATTATTATTATTGATACTGACAGAGCGAACTGACAGAATCATTAGCACGCTGGGCAAAATGCTGTGAGCGTTATTTCGTCCGTCTAGATGCTCTGAGTTTAAAATCCGTCGAGGTTGACTTTACCTTTCATATTTTCGGGGTCAATAAGACAAATACTAGGGTCGATGTAATCCATTAGCTCCCACCTCTGAATTTCAGGCCTTGTGCCGAGAGTAGAAAATATATCTAATGTTATTATTGATTTGCTTGTACGAGTATTTGTGGATTTTATAACTTGTGCTAACTTTATTTATAGATCACTTGATAGACTTTGCAGACACTATTGCAGTCATTGTCTCTCTGTATCTTCTCTACCGTTGTTTTTAATATCCTGTTTTAAGTCTCACGACATTCGTCATTTTCTACTCTTTATTCTTCTTTTTGTTGTTATTGTAGTCAATACATGAATCAAAAAAATATAAAACGGAAAAAAAAAAAAGAAAGGAAAAGATCTCACTGTAGTGTTATTAATATTCACCGAAGTTCATTGTTGAACATTTGCTGCACAAATATGTACGTAGACGCAGACATGGCTGTGTAGCTTAAGAAGCTTGCTTTGCAACTACGTGGGTTTGGTTTCAGTCCCACAGCGCGTCAGCTTGAGCAAATGTCTTCTAATTTTGCCTCGGGCCTAATAATGCCTTGTGAGTGAATTTGGTAGCCTGTATGATATATATATATATATATAACTTTTCTTTTAACTTTTCCAAAACTTAATTGTTTTCCATACTTACAGTTGAAAAAGTCTCAATGGCCGAAACAGGTACTGAAATGTTTTTTATAAAAGTATTTTAGCATTTTCTACCTTGACTTTTTTCCTGCAGATGCCAAACCAGCAGG
>NC_068991.1:66454514-66455102 GCF_001194135.2 Octopus bimaculoides
TATATATATATATATATATATATATATATATATATGTGTGTGTGTGTGTGTGTGTGTGTTCTGTAAAGAACTTAGTAGAATACAGTACGGAGCTCGTCCACTTTCAGGTTTACCCTCTGCTACCCAGTAGTAGTAGTATATGTACTTTCAGGTTTGCGTTTGAGCATTTGTCGTGTGTGAACAGGTAATTGAAGAAATTTGAGTCAACAAGACAGGGTACGGTTGGACATTTAGCGATTAAAAATATATATATATATATGTGTGTGTGTGTGTGTGTGTGTGTGTAGGTGTGTAAAAAACAACAAAAACACTTTAACAGATGATACAATCAAGTAAGTGAAATCCATAACCATCTAAATTCACTTCATTATATCGCAAGCACATACCAACTGAAACCCTTTCATGTCCAAGATTGTCGCTTTTCACCACAGCACAGAACAATAAGATATATGTATATATAAATGAATATAATTAAGTATCTAAGTCTTCTCTTACGTATAACTGCAGCAAAAAATATATAAACAATTACAAAAATATAAAAAGAATTAATCTTAAATACAAAATTAGTTGGTATAAAAAATTATTGTT
>NC_068991.1:66456727-66456982 GCF_001194135.2 Octopus bimaculoides
ATCTTCCTGCATCGAAGATATCTCTCTCACTTTACCGCATCTCTTCCTGCATCGAGGATATCTCTCTCACTTTACCATATATCTTCCTGCACCGAAGATATCTCTCTCACTTTACCATATATCTTCCTGCATCGAAGATATCTCTCTCACTTTACCGCATCTCTTCCTGCATCGAGGATATCTCTCTCACTTTACCATATATCTTTCTGCATCGAAGATACCTCTCTCACTTCACCACGTCTCTTCTGGCATCGT
>NC_068991.1:66457445-66464651 GCF_001194135.2 Octopus bimaculoides
TGCATCGAGGATATCTCTCTCACTTTACCATATATCTTTCTGCATCGAAGATACCTCTCTCACTTCACCACGTCTCTTCTGGCATCGTGAATATCTCTCTCACTTTACCATATATCTTCCTGCATCGAAGATATCTCTCTCACTTCACCGCATCTCTTCCTGCATCGAGGATCTCTCTCTCACTTTACCATATATCTTCCTGCATCGAAGATATCTCTCTCACTTTACCATATATCTTCCTGCATCGAAGATATCTCTCTCACTTCACCGCATCTCTTCCTGCATCGAGGATATCTCTCTCACTTCACTACGTCTCTTCTTGCATCGAGGATATCTCTCTTACTTCACCACGTCTCTTCTTGCATCGAAGATATCTCTCTCACTTTACCATATATCTTTCTGCATAGAAAACATCTCTCCTACTTCACATCTTCCGAATTCTTCGTGTTCGCTGACTTCATTGCTCACAACACGTCTTGGCTTTCACGCTCATCCAATGAAATATGATATCCTTAAAGATAACGGGCATCTTAAAATCTTCAACTCTCCACAAGAGCTATAATAGTTCCACCACCTGCATGTATCTCTGACCGACTCACAAACACTCGAAGTAATTTAGATGTCTTTCTTCATCTCCAAACCTCCAACAGTCTACAACTGTCTCTATAGCTACCGGGTCGGCAAAATTTGTGCCTTATTGCACAAATCTTGCCGCACACCCACATACTATGGAACACCTTCCTCTCTCAGACCTATGGTACTTCAGATCAGCTAATTCCGTGGTTCCCAAACTTTTTCAGGCTGCCGCCCCCTTGGCATCCAGGCCACATTCCAAGCGCCCCACCTTCTCACCCCAACAAGCGTAGACCCCTTTCTGCTTCAAATTCAAAACAATAGTATTTTACAAATAAATCTTGATCTAATTAACCCATTATCTAGTTGTTTTAACATCCATCACTCTACTTTCACCACCCTATTATCACCCGCCTTTCTTCAACACCTCCACCCCACTGGATCTTTTCACGCTCTCAGGTGGACAGTACCGCCCGCTTTAGGAACCACAAAGCTAACTGGTCGGAGCTCCCCAGTTCTATGGTTTAATTATCACTGGTAGTGGATAAACTTCAACGTTGACTCGTCAGAAATGCTTAGGCTGGTAGCGGCGACCATCTACTGAGACGCTTCCATTTTCTCCACACCCTACCACCTTCGCCACCACCACCAAACAACTAACAACTCCCAGCTCCAAGACTCCTAAGCTGTTCCATTATAGATGAACTAGCTCAAGAAGAAGAAGGGGGCGGAGGAGGAGAAAGAGGAAGAAGAAGAAGAAAAAAAAGAGGAGGGATACGAGGCTGAGAAAGAAAGAGGAGAAGGAGAAGAGGGAAGCAAAGAAGAAGGAGGAAAAAAAACAAGAGGAGAAAAGGGAGAAGTTGGAGGAGGAGGAGGAGAAGATCCAAAGAAAAAGAAAAGAAGAGGAGGAAAAAGAGAAGAAAGAAGAAAAAAAGAATAAGGAGGAAAAGAACGAAGAGAAGAAAGAAGAGAAGGAGAAGAAAAAGAAGGTGAAGAAGAAGAAGAGTAGGAAGAAGACGAGGGAGGAGACTAAGACAGCAACAATAAGATAAAAAAGAAAAAAAAAGAATACTTTTTAACTCGGTAAATACGTATAAGCGGGTGTGAGACATTTATAAAATAGTCAAACAACAGTTAAATACGATTCTACTCCACCCCCGAATGTAGTACGTGGCTTTAGGCTTCTGTTATGAAAGCATAATCTTACAAATACATATTTCTTGATCGTAGAGCTTGGTTTGTCTGGCACGTTCTCTAACGTTGCATACCGAAAACTGACTCGTGTGCAAAAGTAATTCTGCACGCGTACTACTTAGAATGATTTATTTTCATTCCTCACAGCTGACATATGCAACCAGCGAAAAATTAGGTGCAACTGTTTTTTTGTTATGTGGGAGCCAAGTTTGCTTGCTTCATTGGTTGCATCGGGTTTCAGTCCTCATGCGCGGCACCTTGGGTAAGAGGCTTCAACCACAGCCACGGGACAACCAATGCCTTGAGAGTGAATCTGGGAGACGGAAACTGCGTGGAGCCCTGTCGTAAATATAGCTGTGTGAACGTGTATGCGTGTATGTGCATTATGTAAGTGTGTCTTTATGACTATGTTTGTTACCTCCATCACTCGACAACCGGTGTTGATTTCTTTACGTTCTTAGCAATTCGGTTAATAGATACCGATAAAATAAGTACCAGGCTTTAAAAATAAAATAAGTACAGGGTGAGTGATGTGTGGAATATTAAAAAAAATCAAATTCGTCACACAAAAATTGAATATGACGTCCGATCAATAAGTATCCGGACTGTTGCCATACTAACGAGGCTAAAGCGTGCTGAGTGAAGCCGCTTGGCAAAGATTGACCTCGAACTCTGTTGTGCATGCGCACTAAGTTTTAACGTTCTTGCTCACTTCCGCTGTTTACAGCAGTGCTTAGAAGGGAGTGTACCGTGTGATCGTCGCATTGACCATGATAGGAAGTTATCATGGCGATACCCGTTCAGAGGCCTATGCAAAGTTGCAGAAAGTGTATGGAGAAGAGTGTATGAGCCACAAGTGTACGAAGGGTTTAGACTTCTCCAAGATGGCCGAAAAAATGTCAATATTGACAAACGTCCAGGGAGACCCGCAACCAGTAGACCTGAGAAAAACATCTCAGATATGCGTGCAGCAGTGATGGGAAATCATCATTTCACCATCCGTGAGTTATCAGAGGATGTGTAGATTAGTTACGGTTCAGTTCAGTCCATTATCACAGAAGATTTGGGTATGAGACGCGTGTCTGCCAAGTTTGTGCCAAAACTGCTTTCAGCTGATGGAAAAGACTCTCGGGTTTCAGTTGCACAAGATCTCCTTGATTGTGTCGAGAACGATGAAAATATTTTGAAAACTTCGCGTAGGCCTCTGAGCAGGTATCGCCAAGTTTTTGGCAAAATTTGATGCAGATTTTCTGCTCAACTTTCTCTGTCATGGTCAATGTGACGATCACACGCTACACACCTTACTTCCAAGCACTGCTGTAAACAGTGGAAGTGAGCTAGAACGCTAAAACTTGGTGCGCATGCACGGCAAGGTTCAAGATCAATCTGTGCCAAGCCGCTCCACTCTGCATGCTTTAACTTTGTTACTCTGGTAACGGTCCGGATACTTATTGATCAGATCACGTACTCACATACAACAAATGTATACTCACACAATGCCTGTCAGATATTGACAGCTACTATAGTTATTAGAGTAAAACATTCCCATATACACGTACCTCATCATGCATGGAGCGGACTATATCCACACATACATAGCAACACTCTCTTTCAGATATTGGCGGTTATAATAGTTAGTTTAAGAGTGCAAATTACATTAAAACATTGATCACGAATACACAAAGAAATACATTCATATGTATAGATGCATAATACTATATTTTGCAAATACTGGTGGTATTATTAATGTACTGGTGGTATTATTAATGTACTGGTGGTATTATTAATGTAAATTATATTATTAATGTAAATTATATTATTGATGTAAATTATATTGGTATATATGTAAATTATATTATAAGGCCAGCAATTTCGGAGGAGGGGTAAGTCGATTAGATCGACCCCAGTGCTCAACTCGTACTTATTTTATCAACTCCGAACGGATGAAATGCAAAGACGACCTCTGCAAAATGCTGCTACTAGGCATTTTTAACCGGCACACTAACGATCTTGCTAAGCTTGTCGCCTTATTAATATTAATTATATTTGAGACAGGTTCAGTTGTCTTGATACAAAATTAATGGACACGATTCTGTCATGTGATGTTTTTCACTCTCACAGCATTTATTATTTAAGCATACGTCGATTCATCTGAGGGGACACTTAATTGACTCTATCAGATGACGTTAGATATACATCGACTCATTGTTGTGGATTGACTCTGCGTAACTGGTACTTATTTAATCGACCCCGAAAGGATGAAAGGCAAAGTCGACCTCGGCGGAATTTGAAATCAGAACGTAGCGGCAGACGAAATACTGCAAAGCATTTTGCTCGGTGTGCTAACGATTCTGCCAAATCGCCGCCCTCATGCTATGGTTAATAATGATGAGTTTCCATATAAACTATATTACAATCTATATGTATTAAAATATGCATATTGGTAATACACGTATATAGTATACATTTCGAATATTGCATTTATACATTGTACAGTGCATCATACACAAGCGTTCCGTTATTAATTCTTGTTTGTGAACATAGCTGCAGTAACGTATCCTTGATAGAGTTTACTCCATGCACAATTTCATGGTTAATTAAGCAGATCTTTTTATTACAGCACTTTTCGTGAAGAGTTTGTTTCCAACCGTTTGATTTCTTTGATCATCACTTATTTCTGTGTACAACCTTTCTAGTATGCTCACGCACGCACGCACGCACACACACACACACACACACGCACACACACACACACACACACACACACACTAAAATTTGTTATAAAAGATAAAGATAATAAACGTCGTTTAGTATTTTCGTAGTTCAGCGTTAGAAAGATCGAATTGAACTTGTGGTATTCTTCGCTGTTTTTACCATTGGACTACATGACAAAACAAGATTGTGTATGTATTTATGTATGTATGTATGTATGTATGTGTAGAGGCGCAATGGCCCAGTGGTTAGGGCAGCGGACTCGTGGTCGTAGGATCGTGGTTTCGATTCCCAGACCGGGCGTTGTGAGTGTTTATTGAGCGAAAACACCTAAAGCTCCACAAGGCTCCGGCAAGGGATGGTGGTGAACCCTGCTGTACTCTTCCACCACAACATTCTCTCACTCTTTCTTCCTGTTTCTGTTCTACCTGTAATTCAAAGGGTCAGCCTTGTCACACTCTGTCATGCTGAATATCCCCGAGAACTACGTTAAGGGTACACGTATCTGTAGAGTGCTCAGCCACTTGCACGTTAATTTCACGAACAGGCTGTTCCGTTGATCGGATCAACTGGAACCCTCGACGTCGTAACCGACGGAGCGCCAGTTAAATGTATGTGTGTGTGTGTGTGTGTGCGTGCGTGTGTATGTGTGTGTGTGTATGTGTGTGTGTGTGTGTAAAAGATAGGATAATATGACACAGCAAGCTGCTTGGCATAGTGATTTAATAATGGAATCGACACTTGACCGACTATTGACCTTTTTTCAATAGCCTCCATTTCATTTTCACACTTGACCGACTATTGACCTCTTTTCAATACCTTCCATTTCATTTTCACACTTGACCGACTACTGACCTCTTTTCCTTTAAATTTAAATTTTAATTTAAGTTTCCGTTTATTTATTTTTTATTTTCTATTTATTTATGCTTTCTACCCATTATAACCCTTTAATAGCTCTTTATTTACCAGTTCATATTTTCGATTAAATAATTTATGCAGCCTTATTCCTTTTGAAATTCTGAAGGGGTATTTTTATGTTGTTACTGTTCAAATGATCAATTTGAAGACAAAAATATAAGTAAAATGACCTTATTTCACTTGTATTTTTAACGCTGTTTTATCCAGCAAGTTAGCAGCAAGGGTTTCATATTTCGTTCTGTTAAAACATATTTTGGTTACTACTTCTGGATCTGTGTAAAGTTCTTGAATTTAATTTCAAATTCCAGTCAATCAGGATCATGGCTGTGTGGTTAGGAATCTTGCTTTTCAGCAACCTAGGTTCGGGTTCACTCTCATTGTGCAAGATCATGGGCAAGTGTCTAGCTATTGCGATATCTTCTTCAGAATTTGCTTTTGCAAAATGTTTCTTTATCACAGAGGTCGAAGTTGATCTAGTGATTTTAGATTTGCGGTCATTATAATTTTTACAGCTGAAACACCCGCATAATCAATTTTAAAGGCAACTCTGTAAATAATGCATTTTGTGAATTACTTTATTAATTGCTGCCAACCAGTCATTACCTTTTTGCTAATTTTTGTTATATGGACATAATCGTTTCTTTTCATTTGACTTGCAATCGTTAACTGAAATTATCGAATTAATAGCGTTTGTTTGTATGTGGTGTAAAACTTAAAAGCGATAATTATGTGACATTTAATAATACACTAAAATTTAAGCGAGCTAATTAATATCATCATAAAATAAGCTTTATAAATTCCATCTCCTTATAAAGAAACATAATAATCCTTGCTTTTTCATTGGAGGAAAATTCAATGAGTGTATTCCATGAATATTGATACTAAGAGCATAAGGGAATTAATCGAAATGAACAGTTCAGTTACATTAAATCACCTTATATGTGGTATCTATTAAATAATATCATTTTTCCTTAACAAAGGCAGCGAGTTGGCAGAATCGTTAGCATGCCGGGCAAAATGCTTAGCGGCATTTCATCCTTTACATTCCGAGTTCAAATTCCGCTGAGGACGACTTTGCCTTTCATCCTTTCGGGGTCGATAAAATAAGTACCAGTGGAACATTTACATTTGTACCTTTATGAATAGAGTTGGCTATACGTAGTGTCACGACCAGAGTGATGTCAGCTATACAGTGAGAGAACATTACCAAGTAAAACATCAGGGGATGCTAGATTTTGTTCGAATCTATTGTCCCACCATACTATAAACAAAAGCTGGCAACATCTGCAATTCCAACTCCAGCTGCACCGCTTTTCCTGTTTCTAAAGTCTATTGTTACGCTTCAGAATGTAGCTATTTAGTAATGTTTTTAGGTTTGCGTCAGCAGCATATACAATAGCAGTCCTAATGTTATGCAATGCTGTCCTACTTCCGTTCATACAAACATACATGCTCAACCTCAGCTATAGTCAACGCACCATCCGACTTCCACCCATTTCCAACCCTAAAATATTTTTTGAAGGGGATGCACTTTTCAGATTTCACGGGGTTAAGAGTAGGCTCTAGACGCAATCCATCGACTTCCACAGACGAGGTCTTCGTATCTGAATAAAGCGATGAGAGAAGTATGTCACCATTGCTCGTGGCTATATAGAGAAGGACTCATATTAATGCCAAGTCCTTGGGAAGTGGTTAAGGGGAAATCTTTAATGAACACCCCTCATATATACACACACACATACACACACACACACACACACACACACATATATATATATATATATATATATATATATATATATATATATA
>NC_068991.1:66466483-66468983 GCF_001194135.2 Octopus bimaculoides
TTTGTGTATATATAAATATATATGTATACGAAGGGATGGTGAAAAGTTCCTGGCTTTAAGAGTATCACGAAAGGCCTTGTTTGAGGCCCAACCTTCCGAGTTCTTTTCCGTGACTTAGAGAAACTGAAGGACCGCTGCAATAAGTGTGTGAACCTGAGAGGAGAATATCTTGATTAGAATCATAATTAACTGATCCTCCTGTATTTTCTTTTACCCAAATTCAGGAGCTTTTCAGTACCCTCACGAAAATATGTATGTATGTATGTATGTATGTATGTATGTATGTATGTATGCATGCATGTACGTGTGTATGTGTGTGTGTGTACATATTACGCACAGACATACAGATATATTTATGCCCCATTATGGAATATACATCACTAAGCCCCCAATATTCTTCGCTTCACTGCAAACGACAGACATATTTAACCGCTTGTAACACACTGTTTAATGATGTAATTACTTAATTACTGATCAAGCAACATCTTTAGTCATTTGTCATTTTCTTGGAAAGAATTATGTCTCTTTTGATTTTTCTTTTAGAAAAAGTTGAATTTAATTTAATCAAAACATTTCACAAACATCAAAACATGTCCACTACTTAATTACCGGATATTTTTGTAAACTGCAGTCTTATTAAAACAACGATCCGTCTCGACAACAAGTGCAGGAAATTATAAATCAAAGTAGATGAAGTTAAGAAGGAAATTCACAATTTGCACACCACTGTAGTTGTATTATTTAGTAAGGCGTTAAGGTGGAGGCGCAATGGCCCAGTGGTTAGGGCAGCGGACACGTGGTCGTAAGATCGTGGTTTCGATTCCCAGACCGGGCGTTGTGAGTTTTTATTGAGCAAAAACACCTAAAGTTCCACGAGGCTCCTGCAGGGGATGGTGGCGAACCCTGCTGTCCTCTTCCACCACAACTTTCTCTTACTTCCTGTTTCTGTTGTGCCTGTAATTCAAATGGTCAGCCTTGTCACATTGTGTCACGCTGAATATCCCCGAGAACTACGTTAAGGGTACACGTGTCTGTGGAGTGCTCAGCCACTTGCACGTTAATTTCACGAGCAGGCTGTTCCGTTGATCAGATCAACTGGAACCCTCGACACCGTAAGCGACGGAGTGCCAACAACAACAATAAGGCGTTAAGGCTTCGAGCTGGCGGAATCGTTAACACGCCGGCTAAAATGCTTAGCAACATTTCGTCCGTTTTTACATTCTGAGTTCAAATTCCGCCGAGGTCGATTTTACCTTTCATTTTTTCGAGGTCGATGAAATATATATCAGTCGAGCACTGGAGTCGATGTTATCGAGTGGTTTCTTTTCTCAAAAATGTCATAAATCGAGCCTATAGTAGAAAGGGTTATTGAAGACGTTAAATAAAACAAGGTGGAGATTATGATGGAAACTAGTGAGCACCAATTCGTTGTTATTACCGTTGCTGTACTCGTTGCTTAATCACGTGTCTGCCTTCATTGAACAGGCTTATGATTAAGGGATCAAAACCACTCCAGCAGTGACCATCCTGATATTTATTTAGAGGAACATTATTGAATGTATCCCGCTTCTTGAAAGTCAGTCGGGTGTAATTTGCGAGAGATATGATTGCTGTTTCTAGCTGCATGGGTGTCCGTATGGAGCAGGAGTGGAGAACATTTCAGTACCAAAGACGAAATGAAAGTGTGTAGGAACTTGAGAAAAAAGAATGAATCTGATTTTACAACAAAACAACGAAAGAACTTTTTCTCTCTTCCTGATGAACAATTTTTTGCGGAATCTCCTCTCTCAACGGTGTAGAACTTAAGAAACTTTAAACTTCACCGATTAACACAATTTTACCAACGCAGACTACCGTCAGTTTCTCTAAAATGTTGTTTGTTCCTTTTATACATACATACATACATACATACATACACACACACACACACATACATACATACATACATACATACATACATACATGCATGCATGCATACATACATACATACATACATACATAGATCGCTGACCACTACATTAAAATTTTTTTCTCCGTGTTTTTCTCCTTGTTTTTCTCCTTGTTTTTCTCCTTATTTCTTTCTGTTGAAGAGCGTAGCTCGAAACGTTAAAGACTTTCTCTATTCCCGAGCATTAAACTAATACATCCTTTTGTTGTTTACACCACTTGTCCTCGTCTGTTGTTGTTTTTTTCGTAAATTCTCCCATACATACATACATACATACATACATACATACATACATACATACAAGAAGGATACATTGATAATGTTGCTCTAAATAAAAATTCTCACGAGATATAGGAATGGAGTTTGGGCAAGTCAACCGAAAAAAGATTGTCGACCAGACAGATAACATGTACATCAACGGTTTGCCTATCTCCTCTAATCTCTAATGATGAAAGCTACAAGTTCTTCGGAATCGATATGAATGTTGCATACGTTGGTTGCTTTCATTAAAGCCAGAATAACAAAAGAGCACTTCTGTAGACTTCGGAAAAT
>NC_068991.1:66474202-66475773 GCF_001194135.2 Octopus bimaculoides
ATATATATATACACGCACACACACATATACATACATACGTAGATACATATTTGAAATATTTTAATACACTGGTGCAGTAGTATTTGCTTTATACTCACTGCTGCTAGCTCGCCTTTGCACTGGTTGGGGAAACTGCTTAGCATGTAAAACTTCTTTGCCAGTACCCAGCTTCTCTCCTTCACCTAGACTCCTGCCAAGCCTCGCCGCAGTTTCAGACAGTAACTGGGTTCTTTGCAGCATCATGCTATCTTAGCAAGGGATCTTGGCGGAAACAGTGGCCTCTAGAGATACAGTGCGCACGCCTACACTGCTGGATTCAACCTGATGTTTACTAATTAGTGCATTAGTACCCAGTGAATAAATCCTTCAAAACAAAGGCTTATGGGAGTAAATAATTTGTTGCAGTCAGCTTTTAGGTAGTTTCCCAGAGAAACTGCATCCTCCAACTGCAGCCTCCTGCCGTTGGGTGGCGCTAGCAGTCGTTTATCTTTTATAATCTATCGTTTACTCATTTCAGTCATTGGAGTGCGGCCATGCTGGGGCACTGCTTTAAAGGGTTTTAGCAGAACAAATTATTCCCCGTCTCCTTGCAGTATTAATTTTTAAAGTTTGGTACTTATTCTGTTGTTTTTTTTTTTTACCGAACCGCTAATTCAGTGGACGTAAACAAATCGGTGCCATTGTCAAGCGGTGAGTGCGGACAAAGAAAGACACACGCACGTGCATATGCACACGTAAGCACATACACAAACTCACGCGTACATATACGAGGAGGGTTGGTGCTGCAAAGTGCTTGGCTTTAAGGATATCGCGAAAGGTCTGGCTGGAGGTCCAACCTTCCGAGGTTTTTTACAGGGCTTAGAAAAACTGAAGGATCACTGCAATTAGTGTGTGAATCTGAGACAGGCACATATTAAATAAAATCACAATTAACCGGTCCACCTATATTTTCTTTTTTCCAAAGCCAGGAACTTTTTCAGCACTCCCTCATACGACGGTCTTCTTTCAGTTTCCGCTACCAGTTCCACTTACAAGGCCTTGGTCGGCTTAGGGTTGTAGTAGTAGACCCATTTTCGACGTAGTGGGACTGAACCTGAAACCATGTAGTTAGGAATCAAACTTCTAACTTCTAACGACACAGTTATTATTATTAAATCTGTTTCCTTCTAGATAGCGACAACAGGAAGTGAGCACTCCCATTATCATAATAAAGTTTTATTGCACAGGCATTTTCACCGGCAAGATAGACGATTGATGTTGGATAACTAACGGTGATGGCAGTTCTTATTTCTTTATTGCCCACAAGGGGCTAAACATAGAGGGGACAAACAAGGACAGACAAAGGGATTAAGTCAATTACATCGACCCAGTGCGTAACTGGTACTTAATTTATCGACCCCCGAAAGGATGAAAGGCAAAGTCGACCTCGGCGGAATTTGAACTCAGAACGTAACGGCAGACGAAATACCACCAAGCATTTCGCCCGGCGTGCTAACGATTCTGCCAACTCACCGCCTCCTTGATGATAGTTCTGGAAGTGATGGAATTTTCCTTGTGAGATATTTACGAGT
>NC_068991.1:66478108-66480965 GCF_001194135.2 Octopus bimaculoides
TTACACACACGCACACAGATAGGTAAATATATGTTTGTTTTCTGTTAAGTTATTTATAAAAACATTTCAATATTAAACTGAAGGATTACTCGATACTTTTTTTTTTTTTTAGAGAAGTTTATATTTGTTATGATTTACAAGGAAAATGTCGACAGTGACTGCGAAGTTACGAAATCTGACGAAAGCGAGCAAACCGGGACTTCAAAGTCATTCTTGTATGTAAGCTGTGGTGAGACTGGCGATTGACAACATTTTTGTGAGTTGGCTATTTTGCGTATGCGTGTATGCCCTGCAACTACTCCATCGAAAGCAGACCTTACCTAAATGCTAACTGGTTTTATGTGGCGAGAAAAATCCTACAAGTCAGTGATGCTGAATGTCCACCTTCATCCATGTGGTGTTTATGCTGGTATTTTTCCGTATAACTGCTGTAATGACGTAGATTGATTATCTGGCGGCTTTTGCAGGCAATGTAGTTTTGTTGTTGTTGTGTCGACACCCCCAGGCGAAGAAGTAGGATCTCCCAAGACATAAATAAAGGTAGTCTGGCCGTGGTAGAGGTGTTGAGTAGCAGTCGAGTAGCAGTTGTGTAGCGGTTGAGTAGAGATCATCCGAAGGTGCTAGATAGCAGTAGCGTTGAGACATAACAGTTGTACGAGCTACATGAAACGTACATATTATGGAGGAGGGTCATTTACATAAATATTTCAAATAGATCAAGGTTGAACCAAATTTGCTGTGAAGAGAAATCGGCTTAAGGTTGGCAGAGCGTCGTTCAGTTAGCTAACTAACTGGTTACCAGAGGTTTCAGAGGGGATTTTATGCAATAAAAAGAGTAAGTGTTGCAATTTGATTACGTAATAGTTTGATGATACATCGTGTGAAGGTAAAGTGATGGATGGGTAAAGGTTGTATTTAGAGGTTTGTACGAGGTTAACAGAGCTTAAAGTATTAGTATATCAATCAGAGAAACGGGTACATATTGGTACGAACTGTTAAACACGGTTCTAGAATGCAAAAGACTCGGCGGCCTGTGCATCAAGAACATTGGTGTTAAAGAATTGTAAGAGCCATGAAGAATCACTTCAGAGAAGGGTTATATGAGAGATAGAAAGAGAGAGAGAGAGAGAGAGAGAGAGAGAGAGAGAGAAAGAGAGAGAGAGAGAGAGAGAGAAGGAAGCAGGAATGTTTCAATGCACGATGTTTGGGGGCGGTGGGATTGATGCGTGGTAGACATAACAGATTTGAGGCAATAAGGAAGAGTAATTGAAATCTTTAATATTTGATATCCAGAAGGAAGAAGTGAGTGGTGGGAGAGTAGATTCTGCATATGTTCAGATATATATCCATATATCTATCTATCTATCTATCTATCTATCTATCTATCTATCTATCTATCTATCTATCTCTGCCTACCTATCTACCTCCGCTTTCGTGTGTATGTACGTATACAGTCGATATGAAATGCGAACGTGTTTTCGTGTGGTTTTTAGCAGCAGGGGTTTATTGGTTGTAAAAAAAAAACCTGAACACTTCATAAACTTAAAAATAACCAAAGAAAAATCAGTTTCATACAAAAAAGGAAGTTCTACTGTCTATACCAAGTGTTACAGGGATATACGATACACGATATCGAAATCTAAATTTCCACCTTATTTCCTGTAACACTAATCTGTACAGTTATAATATCATTTACATTTGTGAACAGAAATCTCATTAGAAAGATGAATTTTTCAGTTTTGTATGAAACTGATTTCTCGCAGGTTATTTTCAGTTGATTCAAACATTCTGTGGGGTATTTATGTTCAGCTCCAAAGAAACTCAATACTAACCAAGGTTTGTGTTTGACATTAAAAAAAAGCATGCGCACTCACGCCCACAGACATACATGTGTATGTATGTATGTATGTATGTATGTATGTATGTATGTATGTATGTATATATGCATGCATGTATGTATGTATATATGTCATTATTCCGTTTATTTCAAGATTTCTTGCCAATAGAGAAAGAACCGGTTTCTAACGCAGATCCAAGGCTCCTTCATTGGAATTTCAACTTCAACAACAGGGTATTTTTGTATTATGTATGTATGTATGTATGTATGTATGTATGTATGTATGTATGTATGTATGTATGTATGTATGTGCAGTTTTGTGTGTTTTATGTATGTATATAGTTGCATATCTAGACATGCTCATATATATTTAAATGATAAACTTCTGGAAAGTTTTGCAGATTTTTACAGTTCCAGTAATGGATTGGATCTGTAGTCTTTGAATTAGCTTTCTCCTTTCTAGATTTGAGAAGCTTAATTTCTCAAGATTGGTGTTTAGGCAGTTTGTTACATATCCCAAGACCCCAATAATTACAGGTATAAACCTAAACTTGTAATCTGGATAGAGTAGCTGCAGATTTCTCAATAGTTCGGCATAGGTGTCTTCTTTTTTACTGATCTTCAGTTTTATGTTAACGTCCGCTAGGCAGCTAATTTCCACAACTGTGCACAGTTTCTCATGTATGTATGTATGTATGTATGTATGTATGTATGTATGTATGTATGTATGTATGTATGTATGTATGCATGTATGTGTGTGTGTGTGTGTGTGTGTGTGTGTGTGCAGCACGGAATTTTGTCAACGAACAGGTTGCGGTTTCACAGCGACGAAAATATTTTGACAAATTAAATTTGAATGTTGCAGTGATTCTAACCGTTTTGTGTGTGTGTGTATGTTCTTTTTAAATGGCTTATAAACACCTTCCACGCTGCAATTGTTTTTGTCTCAGCACACAATCTCAGATTAGGCCACTTGCTATGCAAGTACATATCCGTAATATATATATATATGTATGTATA
>NC_068991.1:66481085-66483598 GCF_001194135.2 Octopus bimaculoides
GTGTGTGTGTGTGTGTGTGTGTGTGTGTGTGTGTGTGTGTGTGAAAGAAAATGGGGATCAAATAAATCCAGGTGAATACCTCTTTAAGCACTCTGTGGAAACATAACCCTATTAACTAAATTGTCTCCTTAGTATTACGGCAATCCGTATTTGTCGTTATATTTTCTTCTAAGAGTTACAATTAGTAAATCCGAGGTAGGACACTAATTATCTTAAGTGTATTAATCACAGAATATATTAGAAGAAAAACACGGGAAATGAAGATGCATCAGCAACGATTTATTTAGCTTATACGTGTTTCGAATAGCCTGGCAAAATGCAAGCGTTGCACATTGCCGTGTGCATATTTAATTGATCATTTAAATCGCCAGAAATACAGACCAGGAGCTGTCGAGCTATTGTTTTCAAAGCCAGAATGCTTTTGCCAAATTTTGTATTCATTGAGATAATGTGGAAACGGATTTTACAAGTAATATACACTAGACTGTGGCTTCCATTTTATTGTTCATTGCTTATTTTTTTATAGTAAAAAGAGGTTTACAAAATTTGGGAGATGCAGTTTCGGCTTTGAAAAGCATAGCTTGGTAGCTGTATTTCTGGCAATTTAATCGAATAAATAAATGATCGATTAGATATGCATAATGCAACGCGCAGCGCTTGTATTGTGCCAAGCTATCCGAAACGGCTGTAAGGTAAATAAACCTTTGATAATGCATTTTCAACTTTCGTTTACCCTTTTTTTATTTTGAAATTTGAACAAATTTTGCCTGTTTTTCAGTCGTATGACGATGGAGAGTCAAGTAGAGAAAAAAAGAAAAGAAAAACGAACGGTTTTATCTGACAACCCAATATCATACTAGCGTGTAAGACGGCGAGCTGGCAGAATTGTTAGCACGCCGGGTAAAATACTATCGGCATTTGTCCCTCTTTAGGTTCTGAGTTCAAATTCCGCCGAGATTAACTTCTTATTTTATCCTTTCGGGGTCGATAAAATAAGTGCTAGTTGAGTATTGGTGCCGATGTAATCGACTTACCTCTTCACCGAAATTGCTGGCTTTGTTCTAGAATTAGAAACCAATATTTCACTAATGGGAACAATAAATATACTGTTAGTGCTTGAAAAAGGGAAAAGGGCTATATTGGGTTCCCTACCTTTTCTAGCTTTAAAGTTACAGCGCATCCAGATTGGAAGCCCTGGATCTATTGATATTTCACACCTTTTGTTCTTTTTCGAACTTAACTTCGAACTTAATGAATTGATTTTTAAAAGTTTAGATTTATTTTTTCATTGATTCATTTTTGAAATTTTTAAATATATTTTTTACCAAGCCTAAATGAATGTGTACATTTACGAAAATCTATAGAGGTGTTATCTGTTTTCGGAATAGTTTAGTGTATTCAGGGCAAAAGATAATCACTGTTTTGCGGAGTTATCTTTGGAGCACGGAGTTAGAACAGTTATTAGATACAGTATTTGTCGGCGTATATGGGGCGCTTTTTTTTTTATTTAAATGTATCGAAATGTTGCCCTGGGTCTAATGCATCCGTATTAAGGATTGGAAAATGTGTTTTGTACGTGGCCTTAGGGAGCCTGATAAGTATAAATCTTCCAGGCCAAATAATTGTTACTAATAATAGAATATTGAAAACAAGCTAAATTATCTCAGTCTGTTAGCATAAACTTACGAAAAGTTGCTTACATTACACTGGCAGTTATGTAGGAAGGTCACATAATTTCATCATACTCCCTTCCCCAGTGTACATAACTCACAGCTGATATATGTCCTACATTATTTAATGACTGTTATATTTAAGAAAACATTTTTCTAATATAATGAAAATTCTCCTTGAAAGATGATTGGAATAATGAACTTTCATCCATCGATTAGCTATTTGCAATGAATGGATGACAACAAAATCATAGCTGAGGTGAGCCCCACTGGTGTCTGATTGCAGTAACACTAAACATTATTACCAAAAATACAAGTTTTACATCCTATATAGCGTTTCTCTTAACCAATATATAAACAACTATACAATTGATCTGAAAGAAGATAAAGTCGAAATATGGTACTTGTATAACTTGTATACTGTATACTTGTATACTGTATACTTGTATACTGTCGCAATGTTGTATTTACATGCGCAGAATCATATACTCCCTACCGTCTACAAAAAAACTTTAAAATATCTTTTAAATGTATGATGAAATAGTAATTTTTTTATTTTCACAAAATATTCTTGGAAAATCAGAATGAGTCTTGTGCTGGAGTGCATCTTATACGCCGGCAAATGTGGTGGCTTACTATAAGCATCTACAGTAGCGAAGATAGAAAAAAAGATATGCACATATGTTTCTACACAATAGAACGTGAAAGGCATTCGCTGTGGGATTTTGTTACGGAAAATTTCATGCTATATATGTAAAAAGACTGAGCTTCAAAAAACGTCATCGAACTACCAGGCAAGGTACTCTGGAAGTGATCTTACCTCCTCAGTTATACATATGTATA
>NC_068991.1:66488290-66489038 GCF_001194135.2 Octopus bimaculoides
TATATATATATATATATATATATATGCGTGTGTATGTATGTATATATATGTATATATATATATGTATATATTTATATATATAAACATACATATATAACCATGTGTTAACATACAAACTCGTAAATACGATGGTTTACTTAACTACACATTTAACTCTAAACAAACAAGCAAATAACCAAAAACCCACACCCATAAAAGAGAATATATCTACAAATGCACTTCTTTTATACACTTCTTTTAATATCTTCAGATAATCAAAGCCTCACACACGCAAGAAAGAATATATGCATATATCTGAAACAGAACAAAACAAAAGAAAGAGAAAAAATTTTAAAACACACCATAGTAACTAACCAGTAGACTTATTATTATTATTATTATTATTATTATCATGCGCCCTTTTAAAGCCTAGCCAGGCTCATGGGCCCGGTTTCCCGGTTTCTATGATGTATGTGTTCTCCCCAGCTGGACGGGACGCCAGTCCATCGCAGCGTTAATCAAGAAACAGGAAGAAAGAGTGAGAGAAAGTTGGGGCGAAAGAGTACAACAGGGGTCGCCACCACCCATTGCCGGAGCCTTGTGGAGCTTTAGGTGTTTTCGCTCAATGAACACACAACGCCTGATCTGGAATAGAATCCGCGATCCTCCGACTGCTAGTCTGCTGCCCTAACCACTGGGCCATTGCGCCTCCACAACCAGTAGACTTACAACAAACGAAATTGGTCTGATAATGAAATTGACCTCCTAA
>NC_068991.1:66489337-66490433 GCF_001194135.2 Octopus bimaculoides
AGAGAGAGAGAGAGAGAGAGAGATCGATAAAATGTCCCCGTAATTTAGCGGTTCGGCAATGGAGATCGATAAAATGACAGACAGCGAGAAAGAGAGAGAGAGAGAGAGCGAGGGAGAGAGAGAGAGAGAGAGAGAGAGAGAGAGGGAGAGAGACAAAGAGAGAGAGACAGAGTGAGAGAGAGACAGAAAGAGAGAGAAAAAGAGGGTGAGAGAGAGAGAGAGAGAGACAGACAGACAGACAGACAGACAGATAGACAGACATAGAGAGAGGGTGACAGAGGGAGACAGAGAGAGAGACAGAGAGAGAGACACAGAGAGAGACAGAGAGAGACAGAGAGAGACAAAGAGAGAGAAGAAGAGACAGAGAGACAGAGGAAGACAGAAAGTGAGAGAGAGATACAGAGAGAGTGAGAGAGAGAGAGAGAGAGAGAGAGGGAGATATTGGGAGAGAGAGAAAGAAGCAGATAAGATCGATAAAATGTCCCCGTAACTTAGCGGTTCGGCAATGGAGATCGATAAAATGTCCCCGTAACATAGCGGTTCGGCAATAGTGATCGATAAAATGACACCGTAACATAGCGGTTCGGCAATGGGATCGATAAAATGTCCCCGTAATGTCCCCGTAATGTAGCGGTTTGGCAATGAGGATCGATAAAATGTCCTCGTAACATAGCGGTTCGGCAATGGGATCGATAAAATGTCCCCGTAACATAGCGGTTCGGCAATGGAATCGATAAAATGTCCCCGTAACGCAGCGGTTCGGCAATGGAGATCGATAAAATGTCCCCATAACATAGCGGTTCGGCAATGGAGTCGATAAAATGTCCCCGTTATAGAGAGACAGTGTGAGAGAGAGAGGGAGAGAGAGAAAGAGAGAGACAGAGATTGAGAGAGTGAGAGAGAGATATATATTCTCCTGAATTCGCCTGGTGTTAAAACACCTGGAAGTCATAGACAAGCGAGATAACGTAATATATATATATATATATATATATATATATTGTTGTACTTGGGGATGGTCATATTGCCAGTTTAGCCAATAAAAACACACGTACTGTATATTTGGTGTTAATTTGTTTCAGCTTTATATTACATT
>NC_068991.1:66490874-66491603 GCF_001194135.2 Octopus bimaculoides
CACACACACACACACACACACACACACACACACACACACACGCACACATATATATGTATATGTGTGTGCGTGCGCGTATGTATGTGTTCTTATAGACCCATGTGTGCGAAAGTCTGCGTATTTCTGTGTTTGTGTGATTGTGAAATGTTCTCGGTGCAGTCGTTTGCACTTGTGCCTATTCATTTCTAGCGAGTGTAGAAGACGGGTGATGATAATGTAACCTAATTTGACAGTTCCATTGACGTAGATTCCTAACGAATTAGATATCTAAGTCTATTTCAGCAACGAGAGCTAAAAGTGGTGGAAGAATGAAATGTCACAGTCTCATTCCGGGTACTTACTGCGCGCTCACACACAGAAGCATACACACGCACGGGGCACATTTCGTAATAGTTTCTTGGGTTGATGTTCGTTGCAGCCGTATCATAATTCTCTATTAAGACGCTTGCTAAATTCAGGTCGTGTTATTATTAAAAGCGGTTAACATGGCGGCAAGCAGGAAAATGCTTAGCAGCCGGGCAAAATGCTTAGCAGCATTTAGTTTGTCTTTACGTTCAAATTCCGCCAAGGTCGACTTTGCCTTTCATCCTTTCCTGGTCGATAAAATAAGTACCAGTTGAGTACTGGGGTCGATGTATTCAACTCATCCCACCCACCTCGAAATTGTTGGCCTTCTGCCAAAAGTTGGAATCATTATTAAAAGCCGTTAACAAGGCGGCGAGCTGGCAG
>NC_068991.1:66492233-66495901 GCF_001194135.2 Octopus bimaculoides
TCCGATCAACGGAACAGCCTGCTCGTGAAATTAACGTGCAAGTGGCTGAGCACTCCACAGACACGTATACTCCAGTGTGACAGGGCTGACCCTTTGAATTACAGGCACAACAGAAACAAGAAGTAAGAGTGAGAGAAAGTTGCGGTGAAAGAGTACAGCAGGGTTCGCCACCATCCCCTGCCGGAGCCTCGTGGAGCTTTTAGGTGTTTTCGCTCAATAAACACTCACAACGCCCGGTCTGGGAATCGAAACCGCGATCCTATGACCGCGAGTCCGCTGCCCTAACCACTGGGCCATTGCGCCTCCACTCTGACACCATGAGGACGTATAAGGAATGTATTAGTATGACGCTCAGTAAAAGGAGAAAGTTTGACGTTTCGAGCATAGCTCTTCATCGGAAAGGAGCAAGGGACAAGTCCAAAGATAGAAAAGAAATCGCCAACGGCACCACGTATGTTTTTGCGTGTATCTTTGTGCATGTGTCTGTCCTCCACCACTGCTTCACAACCGGTATTGGTGTGTTTACGTCCCCGTAACTTAGCGGTTCGCAAAAGAGACGATGGATTAAGTACCAGACTTTACAAAAAAGTAATGAATACTGGTGGAGGGGGGGTTGATTCGTTCGACTGAATTTCTTCAAAGCGGTGCCCCAGCATAGCCGCAGTCTAATGACTGAAACAAGAAGAAGAAAAAAATGTTTTATTCATAATTAGAGGAAGTCACAATTTAACGCGAACCAAACTGAGCCCCACCCCCAGACTTTACGTTTGTATATTTTTACATTGAAGCAATTACGTCACATGACTCTACTCTACCAACGTTTCTTGCATAATTAAAATTAAAGAAAGAAAGAAACTATATTTCTCTATAAAACGTTCACTGCAGTATAATTACTGTGTTAGCAGTGTACATTCTTAACTGAGTTCGAATTGGCAAAATTTCAGGTTAGATTGTTCCGCAGTGCTAAATTTATAAAGAAACTTTTACAGGAGTTTCTTGAACTGAACGAATAGAAAAACAATTGGTAGACAGCTTAAACTTTCTTCATAGTTGGTGTTGTAGGAATACGTGGTTTAATAAGCTGAGGAATAGTAATGAATTAAAATTACGTCTTTAATGACTATAACGGTTCCAAATTTTGGCACAACAGTTTCGAGGGAGAGGGTAAGTCGATTACATCGACCTCAGTACTCAACTGGTACTTATTTTATTGACCTTGAAAGGAAAGGACGAAAGACAAAGTTGACACCAGTGTAATTTGAACTTAGAACGTAAGGACTGACGAAATGCTACTAGGCATTTTGCCCAGCGTGCTAACGGTTCGGCCAGCTCGCCGCTTTAGCCTTTAATGATAACAATCATTTTCTGAATGACTGATTCTGGCCGAGGCAGTAGGGGAGACGACCTTGGAATTTGAAGTAATTTAAATTTAATTAAATATGAAATTAAGTGGGGTAATGTGTCTGAGCTTTAGTAACGGTGCTGTGACAATATTGCAATGAAACATTGGGTTGCATTTGAGATCATGGTACCCTCGCATTCATCAGCCTGCGACCTATATTAACGCTGGATATCTTGCCCTAGCTTATTCAGGATCATGTAAATAGGTCGGAGAGAGTTTATGAGGTGCTGTACACGCCTTATTGGTTGTACACGCCTTATTAGGTTGCGCGATCACCAGCGAGTCGATAAACCGATGCTCGACCGAGTAGGCTGGTGCCGCTGGTGCGAGGCCCGTGAAGCCGGCCGTGGATGCAATGGCATTTTCCTGGTATTTTGCATGAGTAATAGTCAATGATGGTGATATGTCCTATCATGGCGATGTATTCCGTCGTCTCTGAGGGACTGGTCTGAACTCCGTACCTTCGCCAATTGACATTACTGACTGTGTCAGTCCACTATTTATTAGTAGTGGACCAGCCTATTTCTCACCTGGGAGAGTCCGCCACAACACCTCCCCGCTTTGAGATTTTTTTTTTCTACACAACATTTTTTTATTATTTCCTTTTCTTCCACACAGTATTATTTTTCTTTCGAATAATCTCCAGTTTTGATATTTCTTCAAGTCGATGTATTTCACTTTCATACGAATCCTTCACACGGACTTACTATGTAGATTTGTTCTTGTTTTACACAGAATTATATTTGTTATTTCTTCACAGCATATATATATTTTTTTCCATTTCCACGACTTTCCCTTTCGTTACACTTTTCTCGGCAGAAAATGGATCGGTTACTTGCAAACTTTCATTATCTTTTGAAGTGTTTGCATTAGAACGATTCTACAACGAAGCATCTTTAGTAGGACCTTTTCCTGTAACAGACGGCTCCGATTCTCTAATTTCAGAATTTTCCATAACGTATTCTTCACTAGTCACTTTCATCAACATTTCATCTGGAGTCTTTTCAAGGAGAACTTGGAACTTGTTTAGTAGGATCTATTTCAAAACGGGGGCACCAGTTTTCATTTATGTTTTATGTAGGGCACCAGTTTTCATTTATGTTTTATGTACCGAAAGACTTTCAAACTTCGTATACTTATCTATTTTGTGTTATAGAACAGAAAAAAAATTTTGTATTCGAATTTATTTCATGTAAAAAATTGTCTTATTTCGATAATTTCTACTAATCACTGACGTCTATTCAGTTGAAAACAGTTAGCGCTGTAACGGTGTATATCGTATTAATCCCCTTACCCTAACCCTAACCCTAAAACTAACCCTAACTCTAGAATCCGAACTCTAAAATTGTTACACACATAGATACGCACAGCGTAATTTATTATATAAACAATATATGCGTATAAATTGCGATTAAACCGGATGAAATATGTCACAGAGAATAACATTTTTATGACCGCCCAGCAGTAACTCTATTCAGCTGAATAGACGTCAGTGATTGGCTGAAATTACAAAAATACGACAACTTTAACATGGAATAACTTGCGATGTACGTTTTTTTGTTAAGAAGACTAAGAGTAAAAGATGTTTTATATGACACATTCTACCAGTGTCCCAAGTTTCAAAGTGTTTCGTTAGTGTTTCGTTAAGAAAATACTGGTGCCCCCGTTTTGAAATAGATCCGTTTAGTATCCTCAATCACAAAATAGCTTGCGTTTTCTTTGTCCATTTTAACTTTCTTAGCAACTAGTTAGTTTTCAATTTCAACAGATGATATCTGCTTACGTTTGATATCTTCTGGTATGACTCGCTTTAAATGTGTCGTTAATTCTTTTCATTTTTTCTACTAAGCAGAATTATTTTTTGTTCCACACAGAGTTATTAAATCCTTCGCGCGGACTTATTATCATTATTATTTTTTGTTCCACACAGAACCATTTTTTATTCAAAATGCCGCAGGTAGTACCAAGTCTTACATTATTACTAGTAGCACTACAACATGTAGCGACCTGACTTATAAATCCTTCGAACGGACCTATATTATTTTTCACTGTCTCTAATTCTGTTCTGTGTTAGAGTTCCAGTTTTATCAGACATTTTTTCCCCTCAAAATCTTTTTTCAATAGAATTTATATATTTTTCACTGTGTGACAAATACTCAAACCTTTCAGGCGGGAGTCTTGTGTCTTCAGCCTTGAAAATCCGATGTGAATGTGTGTGTGTGTGTGTGTGTGTGTGTGTGTGTGTGTGTGTGTGTGTGTGTGTGTG
>NC_068991.1:66496311-66501296 GCF_001194135.2 Octopus bimaculoides
TAAATATAACCTGTTGCGATCTTATTTTCAATGGCTAAATAGCTTTACAGATCAGATTTGATGGCTTCTTTCAGTTTACGTGTACTAAATCCACTCACAAGACCTTGGTCGGCCTGGCCCAGTATTCGAAGATTCCTGTGGTGTATGCGTGTGAGTAGAAGTAATCGGCTTACCTCGTTTGCCTTCCTTCCTTTGCACGAGTCTGTCCCGCGGTATCCGATCCTCGCGGCTGGCCCGTCCCGAAGAACGCTAGAAATAGCAGCTGCTTCTCCCAACACCTAGACGATCGCTTGGCACGTTCTCTTGTCACAACGACCCCGTTCGAAAAGGGCACATAATGCCGATCGAGGCTCCCTCTGTCCTTCTTCCTCTTCCGGTCAGTTCACGGTTCCGGTCAGCGGTCAGCTCCCCAGTTACTAACGTCATACCACAATTCCACGCAGTGGGACTGAACCCAGGACCACATGGTTGGGAAGCAAGCTTCTTAACCACATAGCCACACCTTCACCTATATAGCCACGCCTGCGCCTTTATGGACACGCCTTTACCAATATATCCACGCCCACACGGATACATACATACATAGATACATACATGCATGCATGCATAAATACACGTGTGTGTGTGTGTGTGTGTGTGTGTGTGTGTATTTGTGTGCGCGTTTTATAGAAAAAAAACCTGTTTTCCCAGTGTTATTCAGAATTAAATGCATTAAAGAAGACAACTTGATTGTAAGATAAGTTTCTCACGGTTGAGTCAACGTTCTATATCTCAAGCCATAGGTATGTCTGACCTAATTCATTTGTTAGATTCAGTATATCTGGAAGGAGAATCCTATGTACTAGATAACCATCTGAAAACTCGGCGGTTTGTACCTCCTCACGGGTATTGATACGTGTCATTGGATTCAGGTACCCAATTCTGGAATTTGAAACTCCTTCTATCTCACGTGTCCATGTTATCTTTTAGGATATATTTCTTGTAAGTTTCAGCAATTATTTTGATAACTGCAGCTTATTTTGATGCTGTTTGGTCTCGGGTCGTTTCGGTATTTCAGCCGCCACCACAATATCTAACATTAGATCATGTAGTCCTAAAGTGTCTAGGCCTACACTACTTAATATGCCCTTTTCTAAGATGACAGCCATTACCTGACGTGAAAGAAATTTGGCCAGTATATTTTGCAGGTTAAGCGATCAAGTACAGGCTACACCCGTGGTTAGTTTTTTTTTTTTTCAAGTAAATAGATACGTCTTACATACAAAACAGCTGTCCAGCATAAATCCACAAGTCCACAATGGTCAGGCGTTGAACGAGTAAGGGTAGGACAGTTTCATCGTCCTGCGCATATTTCAGACAGGTTCACCTACCATAGTACAGTGACTGCGAAGTTTAAACCAAGCTAATAATGTTACATCCTATCCGTACAGGCTACACTCCGTGATTCATCTCTCCGAGCCAATATTTCAGATACACTATGATCGTACCTAGTTGCAAACTACATTGCATATAGGAAAGCGCAGTGCAGTTTGCGACTAGGTACGAGCGAACTTAACCATATAGAATGCAACACGGCAATCTGGATATGTCATATTTTCTCCACTGTCTAATCTGTTCATCTATACCTATAGATTCGTGATCATAGCCGAAGATTCAGTGGGAAAGCAGCAGTTGTTGTTTTGCACTTACCATTAATTTGGCTAATAAAATTATTGCTTTGGTCTGTACGTTTGTCTAAGCTTAGAGAATAATGTTCCTAGGGTGTTGGTGCAAAAGTGTTCTAGAGTGTGAGATATGTTGGGATTGAATAGGAAACCATGTTCTTACGATGGTATTATAGCAATGTCCTGAATTGTGGTATACGAGATGGACTGAGTGGTATTTTTGATACTGTTCTTAGAATTGTGTTGAAATAATGTTTTAGTGTGTTGCATATATGCTCGGATGTTTGGTAGGTGATTATGTCACTCATAAACAGTGACGAAGCTAGAATGTGTTCCCCCCAAGGGAACACTTGTGCTTTCCGCCCTACCCCTGCCTTCTATATAGGCTTATGCAGTAGATCTAGAAGTATCGCTCCCACCCGGAGCAATACCACTGCTTATTAGCGAGTATTAACAGGAAGCATGAATCATGGTTTCACTGTTTTAGGTGTTTATGTAGTAACTAATAGACTTAGACATTGTCTCACATCTCTCGCCCTTGACTCACCGGAACATCGAGAATGTGATTGCTAGAGGGAGAGATGGCCGCATCAAGCGTTCGACTGGTACTCCTTTGCTTTTTTTTTTAGCCGAGTAGAGTGGAAAAACGCAGAATGATGCTCCTTGGACACAACACACCAGCTCACAACCTTATGATGTGCGAATTGACTATCCTATTCACTAAATCACTCATTATCATAGTGGGGGTGATTATGTACGTATGTACATACATACATACATACATACATACATACATAGAGGCGCAATGGCCCAGTGGTTAGGGCAGCGGACTCGCGGTCATAGGATCGCGGTTTCGTTTCCCAGACCGGGCGTTGTGAGTGTTTATTGAGCGAAAACACCTAAAGGTCCACGAAGCTCCAGCAGAAGGTGGTGGCAAACCCTGCTGTATTCTTTCACCACAACTTTCTCTCACTCTTACTTCCTGTTTCTGTTGTACCTGTAATTCAAAGGGTCAGCCTTGTCACACTGTGTCACGCTGAATATCCCCGAGAGCTACGTTAAGGGTACACATGTCTGTGGAGTGCTCAGCCACTTTCACGTTAACAACAACATACATACATACATACATACATACATACATACATACATACATACATACATACAATCAGTTCCCTGTAGCCACAACAAAAGTTGCTGGAAAAAAGAGGTGGCATTGACTGATGAAAGGAACCCTTAAAAAAGAGACCGAGAGCACTATACTGGTAGCGCAAGACCAGGCTTTGGCCACGAACTGGAGGATCAACCTTAGGACTGAACAAATGTCTCCGCTGTGTCGCATCTACAATAGAGTGGATGAAACAATTGCTCATATCACGAACGAATGCCCTTGACTTGCCCCAAACCACTACAAGTTATGGCGACACGACCAGGTAGCGAAAGTGCTACATTAGAAACTGTGCGAAAAGCGAGGGTTAGAGACTGGCAATTCGTGGTATGAACACAAACCGCAGAGACTGGCGGAGTCGGAGACTAGCAAAATCCTCTGGGATTTTCTAATCCAAACAGATCAGGTGCTAGAGCATAGCAGACCGGACCTTGTGGTGGGGACAAGGTGCACCACATACGCTATACAGCTGATGTCGCATGCCCCTTTGACCCACGAATAGTCAAGAAGGAAGACAAAAAGATAGATAGATACAACCCTCTTAAGTACGAAATAGCCCGGCTATGGAAAGATAGTGCCAATTACTGGGTCCTTGGGAACAGTACCAGAAAGCATCAAGAAGAATATAAAGGAAATTGGAATAGAGTGCCCAGTAGAACTGTTACAAAAGGTTTGCCTCCTTCGCACGGCCAGAATAATCAGGAAAGTATTAGATAGCTGAAAAGAACGAATAGCATGGTACGATTGGCGGCAGGAAGTAAGCCCGCTACGCAGGGAAGACTCCAGGATCTCCAACAAAATCTGTGATAAAGAGAAAATAATAATAATAATAATAAAAAAACTAATAATAATAATAATAATAATAATAATAATAATAATAATAATAATAATAATAATAATATTTTACCCCAGTGTCACTTTGATGGCATGCACTGCTCTCTCACTCAATAATAATAATAATAATAATAATAATAACATGAGTATTCCTTGCGATCATAATATAGCGGCGAAAGAATTTGACAAGATCAGTAAATATTAAAACTTGCTAATAGAAATTGAAAAAATGTGGCACCTCAAGGTGACTACCGTACCAGTGATTGTAGGATCTCTAGGAATGATAAAAAAAAAGGGTATTGAAACCTATTTGAAAATGATACTAGGCTTACCATCCCTACAGGAAGTGCAAAAAATGACTCATGTACTGAGAAGAGCATTATCGCTGTGAAAACAACATCCATTCATGAATTTATTTATTTATTAATTTTTTTAAATACATATTTTACCTGTGAATTTGCGTGTGTAAACTGGGAATGCATACAATGAACTTCTCTGCCCTCGGTGTACAGAAAACACTCGGCGAGAAATGGAAGAAAATTTGAAGAAAGAAAAGAAAAAAAAACATAATAATAATATTAAGATTATATAGGACTGAGGTAACTCTTCCCGAAGTTATGCAGAAATAAGAAATAGAAGAGTGCCATAGTTATCATGTGAAATTGCTTGAACGATATTTCGGCATCTAGCATACCTTCCACAGGTTCAAAAATTACATGTCAGTCTACTTCATTTTTTGTTAAGATTATATAGGACTGAGGTAACTCCACCAGAAGTTATACAGAAACAAAAAATAGAAGAGTTACCTCAGTCCTATATAATCTTAACAAAAAATGAAGTAGACTGGCATGTAATTTTTGAACTTGTGTAAGGTACGCTAGATGCCGAAATATCGTTCAACCAATTTCACACGATAACTATGACACTTCTTTTTTACCCACAGGGGGCTAAACATAGAGGGGACAAACAACGACAGACAATGGGTTTAAGTCGATTACATCGCCCCCAGTGTGTAACTAGTACTTATTTAATCGACCCCGAAAGGATGAAAGGCAAAGTCAATCTCGGGGGAAATTGAACTCAGAACGCAACGGCAGACGAAATAGCGCTTAGCATTTCGCCCGGCGTGCTAACGATTCTGCCAGCTCGCCGCCCTAATAATAGTAATAATGATAATCAAAATAGCTAGTTATAAAATATCAAGAAGCGATAAAGTAGTAACGAATGCTAAACAGTAAAGCCAGTCGCCACATCAAAGTGGCTGTTGAATGTTACTACTGGTTTAACCCTAGGCAAATTCTCCGCCAGCTGGTTATAGGTGC
>NC_068991.1:66502129-66508838 GCF_001194135.2 Octopus bimaculoides
AATAACTCTTAATTTTACTTGATTAAGCCTTCCTTGACAAAATCTATCTATCTATCTATCTATCTATCTATCTATCTATCTATCTATCTATCTATCTGTCTGTCTGTCTGTCTGTCTGTCTGTCTGCCAGTCTGTCAGTCTGTCTGTCTGTCTGTCTATATTAAAAAAAGAAAAGAAAGAAAGAAAGAAAGAAGTTCACTTAGCTGGCGAAAGTGAGTAGTACCTGTAATTCAAAGGGCCAGTCTTGTCACATTCTGTGTCACGCTGAATCTCCCTGAGAACTAAGTTAACGATACACGTGTCTGTGGAGTACTCAATCACTTTCTCCTTAATTTCATCTGCAGCCTGTTTGATTGACCGGATCAACTGGAACCCTTATCATACATACATACATACATACATACATACATACATACATACATACATACATACATACATACATACATACATAATTACAGAAATGTTATTCCAGTCCTTCTAACCAGTTTCAAGATAATGCTTTTTTTAACAGTCCTAGCATCCTTATCATATTCCTGCTATGCTGCTTTATCAGTGTGAGTATTCAACACCGCACAACCTTTTTCCTGCGTTAGTCAGTGTTTATTCTACACCCTATAACCTTACAGTGTTTATTCTATAGCCTATAACCTTGCTACATACATCCCTCAGCATATGTTTTAAATTAATTAACTTTCACAACGGCAGCATATTCCTTTCTACGCACTTTGTTTGTTTAAAAATTGTAAAATAATAAATTATTTTTGTATGAAAAATTGAATTATGCTTTGTGAATTTTCTTGGAGCTTGACTTTCTTCAACGGGACATTCAATCCTGAATTTTATAACATGTAGTACATGTCCCAAATAAATGTTGACTTTCTGCACTTTGTTACATTGGTGACGCACAATAATTTTTGCTAGATTGGTGACATTCCGATGCTGTAATATTTCTTTTGGAAATATTCCTTAAAAAAAATTTTATGGCATAACTATGCTACAGAAAGTATGTTTTGGACCTATATTGATTACATTTCGTTTTGCTTGAACTTTGTGTGTGTCCGTTTTGCTGTTTTCATTATTCTTTTTTCTTTCTTTTCTACTCTATGCACAAGACCCGAAATTTTGGGGGAGGGGGGAAGCAGTCGATCAGATCTACCCCAATACGCAACTGGTACTTAACTTATCGACTCCGAAAGGATGAAAGCAAAGTCGATCTCGACGGATTTTGAACCCAGAACGGAGCGACGGGTGAAATTTGCCGTTTTCAATATTATCAATTCGATGAGTGTCTATGTGTCTGTGAGTTTGTGCGGGTTTCCGCGTTCGTTACGTTTATAGTAAACTATAGTAAAGGACGCTTTACGCCATCTTAATGAGCCCAAATCTAATAAAATAGCCATCACTATGGTAAGTGATCCCCATGAAAATCGTGATATTCTTACTCGCGCTCGAGATAACAACCTTAAACGTGTTCCGGAAACTCATCCCTCTTATGATACTCTCCAGTATAATCTTATTCTGTGGAATAGACAATATGGATTTAATTTCAATATTCCACAGATTGAACCTGCAACAGGAGAGCCAATTACAAACAAAAAAAAGTATCGTCAAATGACTTCTATTCTTACCAACTGATGTTAAGACCAGAACAATCAAATCAACTAGCCATGTGTCGTGATCTATTTCAGCAGTGCCTAAAGTTGAGAGTCAGCGTCTCTTCTACATTCGTAACAATCAAAAAAAGTTAAGGGCTAAAACGTATGTTCATCTCCAAGATGCTCTGAGGACAGATGGTGATATCCAAAACATGGAGCAACTATAATCCTCCAGTACACACACACACACACACACACACATGCACACACACACACACACACACACACACACACACACACACATGCACACAAACAAATACATACATACACAAACACACAAGCAAGCACACACACACAGACACAGGAATACACACACGCAGAATACATATATACATACATACATGCATGCATACTAGGACACTCTATAATGAAATTGGTCGGAAGGATAACCCCGAGCACAAATAAATAAGAACCTACAGTATGGTGGAAGCCATAGCCACTCATAATAAAAGGGAGTCCTGGTGGTATGTCCCAATGAAAAGCTGAATAAAATGTAAGCACAACAGACCTGATATAACGAGAAACTGCGTACAGTTGCGGAAATAAGCAGCCCAGCGGATGTTAACACAAAGCTGAAGATCAGTGAAAAAGAAAATACCTACGCTGAACTATTGGGAAATCTGCAGTTACTCTATCCAGATTACAAGCTCAGGTTTATACCTGTAATTATTGGGACCATAGATATGTAATACACTGCCTAAATACCAATCTTGAGAAATTAGGTTTCTCAAAACCAGACAGGAAAAAGCTACTTCGAAGTCTACGAACCTAATCCATCACTAGAACTGTAAAAATCTGTAAAACTTCCTAGAAGTTTATCGTTTAAATATATATGAGCATGTCTAGATATGCAACTATATGCGAGAAGATACATACATAAAACAAAACATACACATCTGCACATATACATACATACATACATACATACATACATACATACAAACAAAAATACCCTGCTGTTGTTGAAATTCCAGTGAAGGAGCCTTGGATCTAGGTTAGAAACCGGTTCTTTCTCTATTGGCAACAAATCTTGAAATAAAACTGAATAATGACATACATACATACATACATACGTGCATGCATTCATGCACACACACATATATACATACGCACATCGTGCATGCGTGCATGCATACATAATACATACATGCATAAATGCATACATAATACATACATACATGCATGCATACATACATACATACATACATACATGCATACATACTTACATACATACATACGTACGTACGTACGTACGTACATGCATACACAAGCACTCAAGCACACGCGCACAGTGGCGTGCAACAATGGCTCAGATAGAGAAACGCAGCTTCCGTAAAAGACTAAAAGAAAATTCATTGAAAATGTTGCAAATAGCAACGAAAGAGCTTTGACGGAAACAAACAAACGAACAAAAGCAAAACAGACGATTGACTGTTTAAGGAAGTTAAACAAACAATCTATTAATTAGTTGGATTTTTAATCAATTGACTAATAATAAAGGAGTGGATTTGAGCCAGTATGTGTATTATTACTTCTGGCGTAATGACTCTTCCTGGACTCAACAAAATTTGTTTTGACACACGAATTCACACTAAGAATCCTGCAAAGTTAATACAAAAGCGAAATCATAATTTATCTCATAGTTTTAGTTGCGTGAATTATACGAAGGAGTGTACAGGAATTAGCATCATAAAGAAAACTGTAACTCAAGGAAATTACGAAGGGAAAGGAAGACATTATGAGCACCATGTTGCTCGAAAGTTTGTTTATTTCTATTTTCTATATATCATGGTACATATCCGAAGATATTCCTATTGATATATCAGCATACACATATTACCATGTGTGTCTATCTAATAATATTTATGGAGAACTACTAAGAGTGAAAGCATAGACAAATACTATAATTTACTATCGCAGATCTGCCAAAGTTCTGCGAAGAAAATTTTCCTCTACTTTCCAAAAGATATCTTGTTGCTGTTATACATCAAGTGTATGCTCAAAAGTCTATATGACCAAATTATATCACAACGGTACTGCACGGATATTAGTATTCATTGGGGCATAATTGAGGCCAGCCATTATGCCCTCTAGTATTATTGGTGTTTCGTCAGGTTTTTCCAACTGAAATTTCTGTAAGATGTTTGTAAAAGCCAGGAAAGCTTCTCTATTGGCCAGTGACACTCCTGCACACATTCTTGGACCTACAAATAAAGCAGAAGTTATAAATTAATCAACATACACTATGTATGTTAAATTTTATCATATACATGTGATAAAAATTAGACAAGTCGTCATTGATTTTAGTTAGGTGTAAATATGTTCTGGCTCTTTATCTCCTACACCCTTTATATAGTCGAACAGACTTCCAGTCATAGACACACACGTCCTGACCATAGTCAGATGTTAAAAATGGATTTCCAGAAACTACAACCAGGGTTATTCAAGCACACGGGGGTGCCTTCAGGATGATCGTTAATATAAAGGGAGGTAAGTGTTTCCCACAGCGTGACGCGAAGTTATAAATTTGAATTTGAAATTGAGGAATCAAGTAATCAAGCATCGTTACGGCAAATACAAGAGTTAGTCCTCATAACTGAAGCACGACCATTTTTGAACAGCAAGTACACGTAGATAAAAGCCTTACAATTACCCATGGTTGCATATGTTGTTCACACATAAAATACAGAACGTGAACGTAAATAAAAAAGATGCATTTACGAAGAAAACAGAAACCAAAACCAAGTCCAAAGTCTCTATCTTATCTGATATGAACGAAATTGTTACAAACACACATATGGACGCACATACTTACATATAAGCACGAACACATAAGTGCGTGCACACATACGAGCGTGCACACATTCGAGCGTGCACACATACGAGCATGCACACATAAGTGCGTGCACACATACGAGCGTGCACACATTCGCGCGTGCACACATACGAGCTTGCACACACTCACATGCTCATACCGAACAATTTCAAAACAACGCCAAATCATACATGCAAAATAAATGGAAGTGGAGAGACAAGTTACTGAAGAGATTGCAAGAGTGCAATGAAATGATTTAACAAAAAAACTAAATACTGTTTATAAATTAATAAAGGACTGAACCAGTGCGTGTGTTTATTACCGGCATAATGCCTCTCCCAAGGTTTAATTGTAAGTAATCAAGCTATTAAATGAATAAGATAAACAAACCGAGGCTTTCTCACGGAAACAATGAGAATTTTGGGAGAAAAATGACTAAATATTTGTTTAGAGAATAAATATTGTATGTAGGGTATTTAGTGGAACATTGATGCTTATTTTGTTGACATGATGAATATCAATACCCACTTCAATAAGATTTGAAGTAGATTGCTGTTTTATACAGTGTCTCATTTTTACTAATGTCAAACTAACTAATGGTGATTCTACAATTCAATAATTAAATCTCCCTCAACATATGGTTTTAAAACAATCATTAGATAGTGTAGCTCTAGATCGAGGTAAATGTTGTGTTGGTCACGATTGGCGATTGGGATGCGTTTGATTATAGATATACTATATCATTAGAATCTATTTACAATACTTACCCGAACCGAAAGGTACAAAAGCTTCATTTTTCTTTAACTCATTATTTTCTCCGATCCATCTTTCAGGACGGAATTGCTGTGGATTATCCCAATAATTCGGATCAGAATGAGCCTCCATTAATAAGAATGCAACGAGAGTATCTTTTGGAATATCATAACCTCCTAGAGTTGTATGGACTTCAGCGGTGTGTGGAGCAGATAAAGCAGCTGGAAAAAAGAATCATTGTAAATATTAACAATGCCGAAATTAACGATGATCTAAATTAAATATGTTACTAGGGATATCATAATAACTTTGATGATGTAATTATTTTGTGACACCTCTATAAGCATTAGTTAATGTGGAGTTGTATTAAAACATAGAAGTTTCGTTGCTGTAAAATTGGGTATTAAATTAGTCTGTGTTGCAACGTTAGAGATCTGAGCTTATGTAACACTAGATTGACGAAATGCTGTAATGTAACAATACAAATTAGAGCTGAAAGAGAATTGTTCATGTCAGAATGAGTTGACTCACCAGGACGGTATAACCAATAAAAGTACTTACTAACAATAAAAACAATATGAAGCACAAGGAAATTTTACCATTAACACAGGAATGTAAAAGTTTTGACGCAAATATCATTGGCGTACCGATTCAAGTTAGATATAAATTACAGGAGATAGTGTTGTATTATAAAAATTGCATGACAGCCTTCTTACCAATTGTCGCAATTCTGTGAACCTCAAGAAGGGTTGCTGCAACGTATGTCATATGTGGTTTGTCTTCCATTGTAACAGGTCTGTTCTGATTGGTGATCTAAAAAAGATAAGCAATCACAAAAGACTTAATTCATACATACATACATACATACATACATACATACATACATACATACATACATATCTCTTCGAAAATCGAAGTAAAAGAGGATATCTATGGACAACTGCTTCGAGATCTCCAACTTCTATATCATAATAATAATAATTGGAGCACTAAGTCTTGTTAGTAAATACTTAAAGGAGAGTGTGAATAAATTGGAATTTTCAAAAAGAGAAATCGATCAGCTAATTCGTACATTACAAGTGCAATCTGTGAGTGGAACAATAAAAATATGCAACACTTTTCTCAAGTTCCAAATGTGAATTCGTCTATGTTAACTACATCCCAAAGATGGAAGCTTGTCTCTTTGTTGGAAACCGGCTCCCTTCTCAGTGGAATATTTATAATAATTTTAAAAAATAGGAGAGACATACATACATACATACATACATACATACGTACATACGTACATACGTACATACATACGTACATACATACATACATACATACATACATACACACATACATACATATATACATACATACATACACATATGCATGCAAACATGCATATATGCATGCATACATATATACGCACATGCACACATACATATTTTTATACATACATGCATACGTACACACACACGCACATTTAGAAGAAGATGGAAGA
>NC_068991.1:66508879-66509858 GCF_001194135.2 Octopus bimaculoides
TATTGGCAAGAAATCTTGGAATAAGACTGAATAATGTCATGCATACATATATACATGCATACATATATACATGCATACATACACATACGCATGCAAACATGCATACACGCATGCATGCATATATACATACATACAAACATACAAATGTATACATATATATACGCATACATACGTACATCTATACATACATTCATACTTTCATACATACATACATACATACATACACACATACATACATATATACATACATACATACACATATGCATGCAAACATGCATATATGCATGCATACATATATACGCACATGCACACATACATATTTTTATACATACATGCATACGTACACACACACGCACATTTAGAAGAAGATGGAAGACAAGCAGAGATGTATATATAGATAAGCATCATTCCCTTTGCTTTGTCGGATACATAGGTGTTCGATTTGGTAAGGTGAGGATTCTGTTTATTTATATATATTGATACTATACTATGCTGACGACATCAAGAAATATTTGAAAGGAAAGATAGTATAAAAATTACACAATTAATCTTCTCTCCTCTCACTCTATTAACTATTAAAACAGGACAAACATAAATAATTTACCTGTAGAATTTCTTTTCGACACTTCTCCTGTATATCTGTGTATTTGGCCATATAGAGAAAAGCCCAGGTAAGATGAGTAGCAGTCGTGTCTGTTCCAGCCAGAAATATATCGACAACTGTTTGGAACAAACTCGCTTCTTCGATGTAGAAATGATAATTAGATTTAAAAGTTTAATAATTGTGCATAATTATAGAAAATAGTGAATAAATTAATGACAATAAGAATAATAACTGTCCCAAAACAGCAGCTTTGGTAAAATATATTTGCATCAGTTATGTTTAACACTTTTGAGTTTAATCGGACACGTTAATACCAATCGCTGCTGAAATACCCACGGGAATATATATATATATATATATATATATATATATATA
>NC_068991.1:66510048-66514307 GCF_001194135.2 Octopus bimaculoides
ATAATAATAATAATAATAATAATAATAATAATAATAATAATAATAATATTAGAGATAAAAATCCAAAATTACAAGTAAAAACTCAATTAAAATCAATTTATTAAAAATTTAAATTATTGTGCTTTTACTTATTAATTTTTCTATATGTGACAGTGGATTTTCATCGATGAGTTCATGAACCTTGGTTCTTTTCCATAAAACTATATATATATATATATATATATATATATTTCAAAAATGAATAGAAATGGCTTTTCTGATAATTTCCCCACATTAATTAAATATTTCCTAAACATTCTTTCTTTATATGTGTGTACATATAAAAAAAAAAAAAAGAATGTATGGGAAAGAGAAAATTATATGGATTATTTATTAAAGAATATTGTTTTTCCAGAATATTTTATGATATAACCTTTATAACTTTTATATTTCATTTCATGATTAAAATAATTCCTTTTGTTAATTTCTTTTATTGATATCATTGAAGAATTATAAGAATATAATTAAAAGCTCATATAAAACTCACCAGTTAAAGTCTCACTGTTTGGTTCCTTCTCAAGCGACAGCAAATAAAAATCAATGAAATCTCTTATGTTTTCAGGATTAAAGGTTTCTTTATGTTCTGCGATTTTCTTTCTAATATAACTTCGGATCTTCGCCTGCTTCTTTATAACCTTTTCTACCTTTTCAACAACAGTAACGTATATGTCGAATTAAATGTTTTATAATATAATATATTTTTTTTATCTCATCAAACTTTATTCTAAGTTTATATCTAGTTGGACTTTCTTATTGAGTCAATAAAATAAGCACAATTATTCATCAATCTAACAACTATATCCAGTTGGTAATAAGATTCTTTATTTCCAAACTACCAACTCCATATAAATTACACTCTGAATTGTCTTTAACTGTAATATAACTTATTTATCATGCATGGAATAGTTTTGAAGTAGCGAGCTATATATTCATATGCACACACACACACACACACACACACACACACACACACACACACACACACACACACACACACACACAATAATAATAATAATAATAATAATAATAATAATAATATGTTAATGAAAGTGATAATAATAATAACAATAATAATTAACGGAACCCACAACAAAACTATGCAAAAGAACGGCGGACGGATAATCATAAATACTATAAACTAGTTGATTTGAGAGTTACACATACACACACACACGACCTCATCCCCACCCCCCAAAAAAAACACACAAGAATAAACTCATACTGTAAATACCCAAGAAAATGAACAAAACTCACAACATGTGCCATAGAAGGCCGATACCCAGCAGAAGTACACACTCCGCTCTGCGCAAACAACACAGAATATAAAAACTAATACAACAAAAGACTCAAACCAAACTCCGTAACAAGACGTACTGATACAATACAGTATTCTCACGAAAAAAATGTAGCACTCCCCGCCCGACCAGCACACAGGTGCAACAAATGATACAATAGAAAGTTGCTTGAAACTCTCAGATGTCGAAAAATAATAGTTGTGATGACGGTGGTAACAGACGTTACCTTACCTCAGTTTATGAGAGACAGGAGTTGCCGAAGAAACTTTAGTTGTAACATCGAAATTGAAGCAGGACCTTTAAGGGAAGGAATCGCGCACGGCAGTGGATCAATAAAGGTGAAGACTGACCACAGTTGTCATCCTAATACAGCATCAACAGATAATAGAGCAAAGAGGAGGAAGTGGTCCAGTGAAGAAAACAGGATAGTGATACAGTGCTACTTAGAAAGTGAACCTAAAAGAAGAGGTTATAGAAAACGGATGTTAACACTTTAGGTAGAGAAGGATATGTTTAAAGTGACTGAGCAGAGATTTGTCGATCAAAGTAACGCTATTAGAAGAAGAAAGTGGATGACAGAGGATATCACAAGTGAACTGGAAAAGAAAGACCATTCAGTGGGAAAGACAAACAACATAATAAGAGATACAGCTCAATCCAAAGAAGAATCTAAAGGAAAAAAATAATAATAGCGCTACTAGTAAGGAAGAGACAACTGGCACCAACGACTCAAGTGATTTAAGTGAGGAAGATCAGAAAATTTTAGGTGAGTTGTAGGAAGTAATGAGTAAAGAAGTAAGAAAAAGATTGCCAGCATTAAAAGGCACCAACAGGGGGAAGCTGCAAGAAATGACTAGGAAAATAGATTCAGTTATCAGTAGGTTAGATACCAAAAATATAGGAGACACTAACTTACTGATCTACGCAGGAGGGGTGGTTGTCACCAGAAGATTAGATATCTCACAGGGAAAGATTAAAAAAGAGCAAATGTGGAAAAGGGGACTACAAAATAAAATGAAAACTTTAAGACAAGATCTGAGTAGAATGGAAACCTGGAAAAGAAACAAATTATGAAACACAAGATGCAAATCTTTCCTCGAGGAAAGATAATTAGTCAAAGAGAAAGGATGTGGGATAATAATAGAAGAGTTGAAACAGCGTAACATAGCAGTAGCAGGCAAGCTTTGCAGATGTCAGAAAAGAATAGACCAGTATCAACAGAATAGATTATTTGAGACAGACCAGAGGAGACTTTATGGCCAAATAAATAGTGGAGAACGAAGTACTGAAGATCAGAAACTTAATGCAGAGGAAGCTAGAAAGTTCTGGTGTAATATTTGGGATAAATCAGTCAATCATAATGAAGATGCAGTATGGTTAAAGAAAGTGAGGGGGGAAAAGTAGTGAGTGAGAAGCTGCCAGATCTAAGATTAACTCGTGCATATATGAGTAAAGTGTTAGGAAAATCACGAATTGGAAGGGCCCAGGACCAGATTTAGTTCAAGGGTACTGGCTAAAGAAACTTAGTAGTTTTCATGAGTGGCTGAGGGAACAACGTCGGGATTGCCTTAACGGAGGAATAATACCAGATTGGATGTAAAGGGAGGACAATACTCATTATGAAGGATAAGAGCAAGGGCAATACAGCAAGCATAGGTAGACCAATCTCTTGCATACCATTAGTGTGGAAGCTGTTAACAGCAATGCTTTCAGAAAGCATTTACAAGCACCTTGACAACAAGGATTTACAGCCAGAAGAACAGAAAGGTTGCAGGAAGAAGGCTAGAGGAACGAATGATCTAATATGTATAGACAAAACAGATCTAAATGAAGTAAAAGATAGAAAGGAAAAATCTAACAATAGCATGGATATATTATAAGAAAGCCTATCACATGGTCCCACACTTATGGATAAGTGAATGTTTGAGTATGCTCAGTATAGCAGACAACATAAGAGAATTAGTTAGCTTTAGCATGAAGAAAAGGAAAGTAGCTCTCTACTCATGTGACACACTCCCAGGGAAAGTTAATATCAAAAAAGGAATTTTCCAGGGTGACTCGTTGTCCCCTTTAATATTTGTCTTATGTTTGATCCCCCTTAGTTTAGTATTAAGGATGGCAAAGGCAGGGTATCAGTTCAGAAATGGCAATGGAAAAATTAACCATTTGCTCTACATGGATGATCTGAAGCATTTTGGTTAGAATGAAAAAGTGACAGATTCTTTCATACAGACTGTAAGACACTTCAGCAAAGATATAGGCATGCAATTTGGCATAGATAACTGTGCAGTCTTAGTCACGAGAAGGGGATAAGTGGTCAACAGCATCCAATTCCCAAAGGCATCCATTTACCAAATAGCCAGATATTATAATCATTGACAGGAGAGAGTATCTAAGGGTATTAGTATCTGACAGAGTTCTAACTACAGAAATGAAAACGAAAATTGAGAAGGAGTAACATCAGAAAAGTGAGGAAGCTAATGAAATCAAAGTTAAATGGGTCGACTCTAGTGAAGGCTGTAAATATGTGGGCAGTATCATTACTTAGATACTCAACAATTATCTTCAGAATATTCTGGAAACCTGGATTTGAAATTTTTTTTAATATACCCTGGATTGTAAAGTTGATTTATTATTCATATTTTTAAGTGAAGTTTTTATACTTACGGGAGAATTCCACCGAAAAAATCTGAAGAGCGGAAAGAAATTTTCTGGTGCAAATATACTAATATGTTTGAACAGAAGTTGAAAATGTTCAATGATCTCCTCATACTCAGGTTCACCGAATTTGATCCTTCAAAAAGAAAACACCAAAACAGTATACAGTCATAGCATGGCCGCAGTCAAATGACTTAAACAAGTAAAAGAATAAAAGAGTAAAGAATATATATATATATGTGTGTGTGTGTGTGTGTGTGTGTGTGT
>NC_068991.1:66514644-66517288 GCF_001194135.2 Octopus bimaculoides
CGGTAATGAGTGCCTGTGAGGATGGTGGTATTGGAGAGGTAGAGGCAGGTGCGACAGCATGGGCAGGTGCATGGGAAGGAACCAGCCTGGGAAGTAGGGTAGGGAAGAAACTTTGAACCAGGAGGTCATGCAGGTTATGGGCTCGTTTGAAGGAGGGAGAGAAGATATTTGAAGTGGAGGGGTCGGACAGGAGTCGCCGGAAGGCTCGGAGAATGGTGCGTGAAAGGGGTAGGGAGGAAGGGTGATAGGTGAGGGGAAACGGGAGACGGGTAAGGGTGGGGCGGATGCGAGGAGAAAGCGCAGAGGCACGGTTCACAGTTCGTGCTCGGGCAAGGGCAGTTTAGATAATGGTGGGAAATAAACTCAAAGAACAAGAATTCTCCATGTATACACCCAAACATACACATTCACACACCCATGTATACACACATGCACACATTCTTTTATTCTTTTATTCTTTTACTCTTTTACTTGTCTCAGACATTTGATTGCGGCCATGCAGGAGCACCACTTTGAATGGTGTTTTAGTCGAACAAATCAAACACAGGACTTATTTCTTAAGCCTAGTACTTATTCCATTGAAGTCTTTTGCCGAACCGCTAAGTGACGCGGACGTAAACACACCAGCATCGGTTGTCGAGTGATGATGGACACATACACACACACACACACATACATACTCAAACACATACATACATACGACGGGCTTCTTTCAGTTTCCGTCTACCAAATCCACTCACAAGGCTTTGTTGGTCCGAGGTTATAGCAGAAGACTATAACCGAAGTGTCACGCAGTGGGACTAAACCTGGAACAATGTGGTTGGGAAGCAAGCTTCTTACCACACAACTAGCACAAACACAAACATACACACCTATATATTTCTGGATCTGCACTACTACTCACCTTTTACCAAATATAATATTGTATATGACGCTCATAGTGTAGAATGACATCGGTTTATGCAAGGAGAACGGTTTACCATTGTGAGATTGAAATATTTCGCTTAATTTCTGAGTTTCTAAGTATATCTTTTCTTCCATACCTCTTTTGCCTACTCCTAGATCCCGAAGTGCTGACATGGCAAACTTTCTCTGGTCTTTCCATTCTTTTCCAGAACTAAAAATGATACCTGAAACAATGAAGGTTAAAATAAACCTTTCAACATATATTTCGTTATGAAATATTTAAAACAGAAAAATATTAGAAAATATTATAAACAATATTGAAACATTAAATATATAGAGATTGTTTTGTTTTCTTTGTTACGCATAGAAGTCCTCAATTGTTGCTGTTGGCACTCCGTCGCTTACGACATCGAGGGTTCCAGTTGATCCAATCAACAGAACAGCCTGCTCGTGAAATTAACATGCTAGTGGCTGAGCACTCCACAGACACGTGTACCCTTAACGTAGTTCTCGGGGATATTCAGCGTGAAACAGTGTGACAAGGCTGACCCTTTGAATTACAGGCACAACAGAAACAGGAAATAAGAGTGAGAGAAAGTTGTGGTGAAAGAGTACAGCAGGGTTCGCCACCATCCCTTGCCGGAGCCTCGTGGAGCTTTTAGGTGTTTTCGTTCAATAAACACTCACAACGCCCGGTCTGGGAATCGAAACCGCGATCCTATGACCGCGAGTCCACTGCCCTAACCACTGGGCCATTGCGCCACCACTTCCTCAATTGTACAGAAAAAGAAATGATTATGTGAGCCATTGACGGGCTTTCACGATGCGGAATCATGACTTTCGAAGTGTTTAGCTGTTGCTAATAAATAAACGCCAAATTCTTTGATTAGGAATATATACCAACGTCTTTACATAGAGCTGCATACTAACATCAGGTTATATAGGACAGCTATATATACAACTATATTGAAATATCAATACATATATGATGCTACTCTGCAAAAATCAAATGAAACACACTGATTAATTAAACAGGCCAAATTAAAAAGTGAATTGTATAGGTATATTAGAAAGGAAATATTGGTAAGAATCTTGTTTCCCAACCACATGGTTCCGGGTTCAGTTCCACTGCGTGGCACCTTGGGCAAGTGTCTTTCTTATACTATAGCCTTGGACCGACCAAAGCCTTGTGAGTGGATTGGTAGACGGAAACTGAAAGAAGCCTGTCGTATATGTATATATGTTTGTATATGCTTGTGTACGCGTGTGTCTGTGTTTGTCCCCCCACCATCGCTTGAAAACCGAAGTTGGTGTGTTTACGTCTCTGTAACTTAGCTGTTGGGCAAAAGATATCGATAAAACAAGTACTAGACATACAAAAACTAAGTCCTGCGATCGATGTCTTCGACTAAAAAGCCCTTTAAGGTGGTGCTCCAGTATGGTCGCAGTCAAATGACTGAAACAAGTAAAAAAATAAAAGAACATATGTATATATATATATATACACACATATGTATGTATGTATGTATGTATGTATGTATCTATCTATCTATCTATCTATCTATGGATATTGCCATTATATGTGTATCATAGTAAATGTATATACATCGTTGAAAGACATGATTATGCGCCTTTTCCCTTTATTTGTTTCAACTATGAAACTGGGGCCATGCTGGTGCACCACCTTGAAGAATTTTAGTTGAACGACTCGCCCGCCCAGTACTTATTTTCTGAGCCT
>NC_068991.1:66517577-66518736 GCF_001194135.2 Octopus bimaculoides
TATATATATATATATATATATATATATTATATCTATCTATCTATCAATCTATCTATATATATATATATGTAGTTGTATACGCGTATATATGCGACGGGCTTCTTTCAGTTTCCGTCAACCAAATCCACTCACAAGTTTTTGATTGGCCCGTGGCTATATTTAGAAGACAGATGCCTAAGGTGTCACGCAGTGGGACTGAACGTGTTACCATGTAATTGGGAAGCAAGCTTCTTACCACACTGATATGCCTACGCTTATAAGAATACTAATAAAACAAACAGACAAAAAATAAACACAATAGTCTATAAATTCAAAATAAGAGGTCGTGAATAAAAACGAAAAGAAATAAACAAATAAAAGAAGTAAACTGATAAAGTATATAAGATAAAGTATCTTTGTGTCTTCAGAGTCGTACACGTGTTGAAAGATAGTGTTTACATGAAAGTCATTTGCGTCACTGACCGTACAACTTACCTGTTTATTAACTTCACACTGCAGTCTGTTACCCAGAATTGTTGTAAATTTACGTCACCGATTAATTTAGTAACGGGCTGCTAGTAAAAATATTAACTATGTTTACCCACTTTGCCTTTCATCCTTTTGGGGTCGATAAAATAACTACAAATTGAACACTGGGGTCGATGTAATCGTCATACCCTCCTGCAAGAAAGTGCTGGCCTTGTGCCAAATTTTGAAACCATTATTATTATTATTATTATTATTATTATTATTATTATTATTATTATTATTATTATTATCGTTACCGCGTCGGGCAAAATGCTTAGCGGAATTTCGTTCGTCTTTACGTTCTGAGTTTAAATTCTGCCAAGGTCGAGTTTACCTTTCATTCTTTCGGGGCCGATAAAGTAAGTGCCAGTGGAACACTGAGGTCGATGTAATTGACTCGTCCCCTTCTCCAAAATTCAGGCCCTGTGCCTGTAGTAGAAAGGATTATTATTATTATTATTATTATTATTATTATTATTATTATTATTATTATTATTATTATTATTATTGTTCAGTAGTTTTATTTTTATAACGTGCTTTCACTTCACTACCGAGTGCAGCTCTGTGCGCCTTGGGTATGTGCTGTGGTTTGCTGTGGTGCTCTTATGTTTACTGTATTGAAAGTGTTTTGCGTAGAATGTGTGCAGTACCC
>NC_068991.1:66519656-66524468 GCF_001194135.2 Octopus bimaculoides
TTCTTCTTCTTCTTCTTCTTCTTCTTCTTCTTCTTCTTCTTCTTCTTCTTCTTCGTATTTGTTAGGTAGATTGATTTCTTGTTTGTATTTGTCAGCTTCCTTAAATACTGAAAACAGTTTTTTGTTTTGCTCGTGTTTTGTGGCTATTTGTATTAGTATTATTATTATTATTATTATTATTATTATTATTTGTTTGACTTTTGCTTTTAATTTGTACAAGTTGACTTCAAGTCTCAACCAGAGACCTCAAGAGACAACAAGTTAGAAATTCATGTTGGTGTTGAGGTTCCACATTTTGACAGTTTCTATTTTAAGATCTTTATACTTGTTCAGTTTCTGGTAGGTCTTGACAGATACGTTAATGTCGATTGGGACAGTCATATTAATGAGGAGGCATGATTTTTTTCTGAAGTCTTTCAATATGTCTGGCCTATTCGCATCTATCTTTCTGTCAGTTTGAACGGTGAAGCTCCAGAGGAGTGAGATGTGATCCTTTAGTAATGGAAAAATTAACCATTTGCTCTACATGGATGAACTGAAGCATTTTAGTTAGAATGAAAAATAGATAGGTATTTTCGTTCTTTTAGTCATCCAATCTGATATTATTCCTCCATTAAGGCAATCCTGAAATTGTTCCCTCAGCCTCCCATGAAAACTACTAAATTTCTATAGCCAGTACCAAATCCTTTCTCTTTGACTAAGTATCTTTTCTCGAGGGAAGATTTGCATCTTGTGTTTCCTAACTTGTTTAGTTTTTAGGCTCCTCTTCTACCCAAATCTTGTTCAAAGTCTTCACTTTATTTTGTAGTCTCCTTTTCCACATTTGTACTTTTTAAATCTTGCTCCGTGAGATCTCTGATCTTCTGAGGACTACTACCCCTCCTGCATAGACCAGTAAATTAATGTCCTTCTCAAGATTTTTACTCACTGTTCCCAGGGCTCCGACAATTATTGGTACTACTACGACTTTTTTCAGTGACCACAACTGCTTAACCTCCCAAGCTAACCTGTCATATCTGTCGACTTTTCTTTTTTCCTGGCCGCATACCTTGTCAGCTGACAACAAGGTATGCGGCCAGGAAAAAAGAAAAGTCGCTTGCTCTTGGGCAACAGAGATTAGAGCCTCTATTTCCGATTTTAAATCACTTTTAGCCATCCATAACCATCTTTTTACTCTGTCTGTCTTATCTTCAACATTCCAATGAAATTTTCCGTGCATTCTTTTCTTTATCCATCTATTTTTAGTTTCGTTTATTCTCAAGTACCTGTACAATGCTTTATATCTGCAATCTTTCATCCTACACAAGCCTGACCTTCTTACTTTTAATAATGGCGGTTCTGTGACATTTTGTACATACCATGCTATGTTGTTTTCTTCTGTTCTAATGTTGTGTTCGCATCCAATCTGTCCTCTGTCCCCTCTTTTTCTTGGTACATATAGTGTGTCTGTCATTTTTTGGGTGGAGTATCCCATATCTAGTCAGCAACTTCCTTGTCTTTCTGTCTAAGCTATTTAGTTCGTCTATTGTCCATGCGATTGCCCCTTCTCCATATTTAAGGTGTGAAACCGCTCAGGTGTTGATAGCTTCAATCTTATTCTGTCCGTTTAATTTCGACTTAAGAATCAGTCTCAGTCTGCGCAAGTATTCCACCTTAAATTTTTCTGTCATTTCTTTCTCCATCAATTTATCCACTTCCAATATCCCCAAGTACTTATAACCCGTCTCTTATATTTGCTTCATAACCTCCCCCAACGGTATTTCTATCACGTTCATACATTTAATTTTGCCTCTCTTCAAGACTAACACAGCACACTTTCTCAGTCCGAACTCTTTTGTGATATCAGCACTGAAAGTATACATCGTATCAACGAGGGAACTGACTTGGGATTCATCTTTACCAAAAAGTTTGAGGCCATCCATGAATAACAAGTGGTTGACGTTTTGTTGGCGGCTCTTGAATACATACCCAACCTTTGCTTTCCTCCGAATCAGTGTTAGTGGTATCATGCATAGTACAAAGATCAGTGGGGACAGGCAGTCCCCTTGGAAGATGCCTCTCCTGATTTCTATTGTCCCTAAACTTCTTCATTATGCTGTCAGTTCCGTCCTCCACTTCACCATACTTTTTGCAAGCAATCGCTCAACATTTGATGCAATACCAAATAGGTTCATACATTCCATAATCCAAGAATGTGGGATCATCTCGTACGCTTTACGATAATCGATCCATGACATGGTTAAGTTAGTTTTCTTCCTCTTGCAGTCTCCAAGTACAGTTTTGTCTACCAGGATTTGATCCTTGATGCCTCTGCACTTACGTTTGCACTCCTTCTTCTCATGTGGCAGGACTCCATTTTTCCCAGACGTCCGTACATTGACTCTGTAACTATTCCAGTCATTAATTTCCACGTAAGTGGAAAGCAGGATATCGGCATGTAATTGTCTATCGAATTGCCTTTTTCGATATTTTACAAGTACGGCACTGTCCTACCCATTGTCAACCGCTCTGGTGTTACTTGGTTGGCATTTAAGAAGGTGTCGAGTTGTGAAGCTATTCGCATATGACATTCACCAAACCTTTTGATCCAGTAGCCTTGAGCTCCAATTGGTCCCAGGGCCTTCCTGTTACCCATTGTTTGCTGATTTCTTTCACCTCTCTAACTGAAATTACTAGTTCTGCCTGTTGTGAACAAACCGATGTTTCACTTCTTGCAACCATTCAGCATCCTTCTTGTGCTCCTTGTCTTTACTCCAGATGTCACTCCAAAACCTTTGACTTTCAACGTTATCTGGTAACAACTTTTCGTCTGTATACTCTCCGCTTATTTCTTTGTAGAATCTCTTCTGATCTACTCTGAATAACCTATTCTGCTGGTATCCTTCATTCTTTGGTCGTATCTTACCATCTTTGCTTTCTTTGCAACGAGGCGTGGTTTCAGTTCCTCCATTATCACTTTCAGGCCCTTTCTTTCAGTACCTTACTTCCTGTTCAGTGCCTTGTAATTTTGTTCGCTTTTAAGCTCTCCCTTCTCTTTTCGGTCTAACACAGAGGTTTCCTTCGAGAGCATGTCTAACACCACCTGTATTCTTCTTTTCCACCATGGATCTTTTCATTTGTCACTCTCATTATATTTCTTTTTCTTGACATCAATGTATTTCAGAATTTCATTCATATTTTTCGTTTCTTGGTTCAATTTCCACCCATCAACCTTTTTAAGGTTGCAAATAATGTTGCTATCGTTCTCCTGTAGCCTTACTTTTATTCTGTCGTAGATGTACTTTTGCCCATCTGTCATGCTACCATTAGTTTTATTGTCTTTTTCCAGACAAACTTTATGTCTCTCATCGAGCAAGCTATCACTGTTCCTATCCAGTGGTTTATTAGAAATCTCACCTCTGTCTTCTGCTATGAGATTACTTTTATCAGTAAGAACTGTATTTTCATCGTTTCCTCTGCTGCTATTTTCCAATAGCCATATTTTGATAGCTTCGAGCTCAACTTCTGTGAACCAACGATTTTTTCTTATTGCTCTGGCTTGATCACATAATTTCTGTTCTGTGAATTGTAACAATCCTCTTTCTCTCCATTTATCATACATACGTTGTCGCTATCCCCTAATATGAGCACCATTTTTGTCTACAGTGTTGCTCAGTAACGCCCCATGGCCACACCTTTGGCTTCTGTGTTCCATCTACGCCGTGTGTGTTCTAGTCCATTGCTGGAAAACGACAGGCTAGATCCGGACCAGTATCTCTGAGCCTGCCGGATGCAACATTGTCACCATCAAGGGTTTTAGTTTCATTCCCACCGCTATCCACAATATTTTGTCTTTTCATTGTCACTCATAGGAGATAGAGATTATCATGTTGCGCAATTACCAGTGTTTTTATTGTGACACCATTCTTCTTCTTCTTCTTCTTCTTCTTCTTCTTCTTCTTCTTCTTCTTCTTCTTCTTCTTCTTCTTCTTCTTCTTCTTCTTCTTTTTCTTCTTCTTCTTCTTCGTAACACAGCGTAGGTAAAAATGCACCGGAGTCTTTAGTCATCTGTCAAGTCACAAGGACATCAGACAGATAATACTTTCCTTAAGATGTGCGCTGTGCCCAATAACGCTGCTTTTTGCAAGACATCAACTTTGCATGGGATTTCCAGTTGCCTTAAGAAGTCTTGAAGTTTCAATGGGATTGAGTCCAACGCTCCGATCACCACTGGTATCCCTTTAACATTATCCTCTCGCATTCCATACAGTATTGCCATTTCCACTTTCAATTTGGAGTACTTGGTGATTTTTCAACCTCTTTACTCACAACATTTATGTAATTTGGTATGGCTGCATCAATGATCTGACAGTATTTGTCTCTCTTATTCAATGTGACAATATCCAGCTGACGGTGTTCGATTACACGATCCGTCTGAAAATCATAGTCCCAGAATATCGTTACTTTTCCAGAGGACGAATTAGTATTGACCATTGCAAAAGGAGTGAAAGGAGAACGCTTGCCGAGTATTTGATAAATCGTTATGAAGACCTGCTGCAATATGCCGCGAAAAATATGGGTGTAAATGCAGATGAAATGATGGGCAAGGAAGAGATTAACCAAAGAGTTGAGAAGAGAAACGTAGACTTTGAAATGATTATTCATGCACAGTTTGAAAGGAATACACAGGACGTTAAGGATAATACAGCATCGTGGTGATGGCTTGAGCGAGGTGATTTGAAGTGTACCACCGAAAGCTGGATCATTACTCCACAAGACCAGGCTCTCTCTACCAATTTAGTGAAATATAAAATCTATAAAACTTCTTACACC
>NC_068991.1:66525393-66532144 GCF_001194135.2 Octopus bimaculoides
TATTATTATTATTATTATTATTATTATTATTATTATTATTATTATTATTATTATTATTATTATTCCTTCGTAACACGGTGTAGGTAAAAATGCACCGGAGTCTTTAGTCATCTGTCAAGTCACAATAAGGACCTCAGACCGATAATACTTTCCTTAAGATGTGCGCTGTGCCCAATAAGGTTGCTTTTTGTAATCTTGCATGGGATTTCCAGCTGCCTTAAGAAGTCATGAAGTTTCAATGGGATTGAGCCCAACTCTCCGATCACCACTGGTATCCCTTTTACATTACCCTCTCGCATTCCATACAGTCTTGCCATTTCCACTTTCAATTCGGAGTACTTGGTGATTTTTTCAACCTCTTTACTCACAACACTCATGTTATTTGTTATGGCTGCATCAATGATCTGACAGTATTTGTCTTTCTATTTGTCTTTCCGTGACTTCTTTCTAGCTTTGCTCTTTCCTCACATTCAATAAGGGTATCGTACTCTTCCTTCGTCCACTTATGACTTTTTTTTTTGTTCTGTTCACACCGTGTATGTAACCTGTTGTGTGACATAACGACCGTCCGAGGCCAGATCACTGCCCTTGATGTGGGCGGTTTCGGATGTGCCCGGCGGGAAACCTTCACCATGATCGGCTATAGCCGTTAATTCTTTCCCTGTTGTGTATATCTATTTGTCTGTTTGTTTGTCTATCTGTCTGTCTATCTACATACTTATGAGCACATGAATACATTAATTAAAGTAAATTAATGACTTACCTCTGTTTTGGAATAATTTATCTATGATATAGACTGAACTCCTTCCTTTCAGTTGATCTCCTTTCTTTACTAATCCTTCCAAAATCATTTCAGTTTTACATACAAACACGAAAGTATAAGGACCAATTTTGAGTCTAAAAATATCTCCATACTGTTTTTGGAGATCTTTCAACATTAAATAAAAATCAGTAACGGAAACCATCTGAAGTAGATTTCCAATTATTGGAAAAGCTATTGGACCCGGTGGTAAATTGTAGTTACATTTTGGTAGTGTCATAAGCCATCGTATAATCAGTAAAATCACTAATCCAAATAATAAACTTTGGACATTAACGTTCTCTGTAAAATATAATGCTGAAACATGCATAGTAAAGGTTATTGTTGCGATAATGTTGTCTTCAATACAGCTGATTATGTTTTACTCAGAATCAAAATTCCTTAAACTAATGCCGTTAAACTCCAGTATGTCATTTTACACGTATATTAAAAGAGGTTATCATTAGTTACGCATATATTATGTTATAGCTGTAAACAATCCGATAATAACTAGGTAAATTGGCGCTTACATTTTCTTTACTGATAACAGCACGTTATATGTATTTGATTAGATTGCTATAAAAATATTGTATTGAGTCCAAACAATATTTTGTAACTTATTTGTTTTATTCGTCGAGTTATAGCAAAAGCTGGCTAATATTCAAAGTAGAATCCGTTGTGTTGCACTGTCTGAAGCCACTTTTCTGTCAGTTCTTCAATCCCACGCTGATTCCAGTTCTTGCCCTTCGAGGTGAAGAACTTCACTGGAGCTTCCAACTCCTCCTTGTTGATGAAGCATCGCAAGCGCAGGAAGTAGGGCCATGTATCAGAAGAATAATAATCCGATGGAACTAAGTCCAGACTATATATCAGTTCAATTCCCTCAAATTCCTGGAGTTTATTCTGGGTCGTTCGAGCGGTATGAGATCTTGCGTTGTCTTGCTGCAGATAAAGTCGCTTTCTGTTAACCGAATGCCAGGTATTTTTGCCGTACAATGGCATACACCAGCTCCAATTGTACGGAGTACAGGTTGGCATTGATGGTTCAACCGTGTGGAACGAACACGTAGCGAATTATTCCCTCATAATTACACAAAACACTTGGTGACATTTTCCAGAAACTAGCCCTTGCTTTACTACTGCATGTGCACGTTAGGATGGTGGGGAAATATTTCCCTCGGATTATTACTTGTTCCGATCCATGGCACTCACGATGCTTCATCAACGAAAAAGAATTTCAGTGAAGGAGTTCTTTGCCATGGCGAACAAGAACTACTATCAGCGTGGGATCAAATAAATAGCAGAAAGGTGACTCCAGACGGTGCAACACGATGGCAAGATATTGCAAAACTTTTGACTCAACACAATATTATTTCCATATTTCTCGTCTTGGAGCTACACAAAAATAAAACAAGAATATTTTTGCCGGAGCTATACAACAACACTCTCACTAACTTACCAGTTATTAGTCAGTAGATTTGGTAAATCTAGTATCTAACCACGTATCATGATAGAATATTCTTTGGTCCTCGTATTTTCAATGCGTCCGTATTAACTGTTTTGAATGAATCACTTCTTATTTCGCAACTGTGTACATGTTCTATTAGAACAGTATTATACAATGGTCAACTTTTATGGACGTCTATGTGATTAAAGTGACTCGAATGTTTAAAATACTTTACAGGTTCGACATGTTAAATTAGAAAAATGAGTGAATGGCAGTAAATATAGTTACATATCATTTACCAGGTTGAGTCAAATGTTTTTTTCGCATTTTCACTGATGATTTTTGGTTATTTGTACATCATTTGTACAAATAGCCAACAATCATCAGTGAACATTCTTAATTTTTGTATATAACATAAAAACGTTATTTGTTTATTCTTTATTTTACAGCTTTGATAATGAGAGGTGAAAAAATTGAAAGATGAGCCATTTTATGCTACCTGTAGAAAAAAAGGACTGCAAACTGCAAAGGTAGTGTCAAAAGAAATTAATGATGTGGAAATTCCAGGAAGTGGTACAAAAGTGGTTCAGATGCGTCAAGGTAACTTACACCAGCCTCGAAGACAAATTAAGGTCAGGAAGACATTCTGTTGCGAGAGATGAGGCCTTGCTTGAAAATTTTGAACAATGGCCAAGCACTAGTATTCTTACGTTGTCGGAAGAACTTGGTTCTTCAAAGCATAATCAATCGTTATCTCCATAAGCTCAGCTTTGGGAACAAATACTGTCAACAAAATCCTCATAAACTAACCAACGACCGCGGCTCAGCGGCTGGAAAATCCTCGTGATGCCCGTTTTTGTTTCCGAATTGTAACTGGGGATGAAAATGGATGTTTTCATAATACCAATAAGGGAAATAAGTGACTTAGTTCTGTTTAGACTTCAAAACCTGTTGTCAAACAAGAGTGGTTTGAACAAAGGGTCATATTGTGTGTTTGTGGGAAGTTGGGGGGGTTGATGCTCTTTGAGCTTGTCTCAGGTGGTCATGCTGTAAACATTAACTTTTACGCATAATAACTTCAGCAAGTGTATAATACTTTGAAAGCCCGCAATTCGGTATTGGTCAATCGAAGACGTGCGTTCCTGCCGTATGACAATGCCCCTGCGCACACTACTAATATGACAAGCGCAAACTTGAGGGAGTTGAGGGGTTGGAAATGCTGCATCACCCTATCTACAGTCCAGACCTTGCACCTTCAGATTACCCCTTTTCCGAGGCATGACTCATTTCTTGCACAAATGGCGTTTCAATAATGTGGATGAGGTTGGAAACGAGTGTAGGGAGTTTTTAGCCTCTAAACCAGTCAAATGGTATAAGCCACATTCTCGCGTAATGTCTGATAGTACGTCCCATATCTAAGTTTAACAACACTGACGACTATCAGCTGTCGGTTTATTATCCTACTTTTTCAATATCACATGTAACGTAGTAACGAGCGAAATTTGACGTGATAGTACGACCTGTCTGAAGATAACAGCGAATAATCACTAACTGTGATTATTAGATAGAACGTTATTTACTATAAATTATAAATGTTTTATTGGAAATTACGAGATGGATGTTCCATTATGGCATTATAGTGTTGTTAATAGATGTGGTCGGTGTATTTGGAAAATCAGTAGACTAAGGCATACCTAGTCAACGAAAGAACTTCTGTGTGGTTGGTCGACCTTCAAGAAATGACAGCTACAACTTCCGCGAGTCACTCAGATACTACTGTTTCAGAAACGGTAAGGCACTTTGGATAATGTCCTCCGAATCACTCTGTCCAAAAAGCAAGGCAAAAGAAAACCGTATCCAAAGCAGATGGGATAATTAAGACTTAAAAAGCTTTTAACCATAGGTCTGCTCCAACAGGGTCAAACTTGAAGCAAACCAGAAACAAATCATACACTACCAATTTAATGTGAGAAAGACGCGGGAGAACGTAACCCCTGTGTCTTCTTGTTTCTTCGATTAAACTGAAAGAAAAGGAGACAAACAATGGGCACAGGGGGAAGAACTTGTATGATATGTTTGCTGTATTAAATATTACTATCATTATAATTTCAACAGACTTAGTTATAGTTATCTATAGCTTTATTTTCGTTGAATTATACAAAAGAGTATAGCGCAATTAGCAAAATAGTGAAGGCTCTAACTCGAGGAAATTACAATATCAAAGTTTTAAAGGAAAAGGTAAACATTACTCGAAGTTTTGTCTATTTCTAATCTCTATATATCATGATGCATGCCTACAGATAGTTCTCATGATATATCAGTCTAGGTATATAACCATGTGTGTCAATGTAATAAAATCTAAAGAAAGGAAACATAGACAAATACAATAATTCACGATCGTATTCTGCGAAGATATAGCACCTCAGCTTTCAAAGAGATACATTTTCAGTTATATCTAGTATACCTTGAATAGGTACGCTAAAACACATATATATCACTGACGTATATCACAATGCTGTTGCACGGATATTATCATTCACTGGAACATAAGTGATGCCAAATTGCTTGCCTTCTATTGTCATTGGTGTTTTGGTAGGTTTTTCCAACTGAAATTTCTGTAAGATGTTTGTAAAAGTTATGAAAGCTTCCATATTAGCCAGTGACACTCCTGCACACATTCTTGGACCTACAAATAAAGCAGATGTTACAAATAAAACGATATACATACACGTGTGTTAACATGGGATAAAATTTGAATATATTTACACACACACACACACACACACACGCACACACTCACAAACACACACACTCACATAATACATTTATAATTAAGATATAAACATAGGTTCATTGAATAAATTTAAATATCACAGCTTTTGCATTTCACTATTAATGCTTATTCATCGTACATAAGGACTATGAGCCTGAAAATGGTTTAGAGCAGTAGTCAATATTTACAAAGTTGACAAGCCGTCATTGACTTCAGTTTAGGTGTAAAGATCTTTCCTTTGTGAAGTCGAACAAACTTCCATTCATAGACAAACACGCCCTGACCAAAGTCAGACGTGAGAAATAGATTTTCATGAAACAGCAACCAAGGTTATTTAAATACGCGTGGCGCCTTCTGGATGGCTGTTAATATAAGGCAGGTAACTGTCTCCTCACTGCATGGAAGATAGTCGCAAATTTAAATTTGAAATCGAGGAATCAAGGAATTTTATTCAAAATATTTTACTAGATGTATAAGAAAAGGGAAATAATCGAGGTTTGCTGATAGAAAAACATGACATACTTTGGAAAAACGAAAGACCAAATATTTGTTTAGAGATGATTTAGTAGAATATCAATGCTATTTTGTTGTAATGATAAATATCAATACCTACTTCAAGAAGATTTGAAGTAGATAACTGTTTTGTACAGTGTCTACTAATGTCAAACCAACAATGGCGATTCTACAATATAATAAGCTAAATCTCTCTAAGAAAACATAGATTAAAAAGTCATTAGCTAGTATAGCTCTAGATAGACACAAATGCTGTGTTGGCCACGATTGGCATGCTTTTGATTATAAATTTGCTGTATCATTAGAATCTATTTAAACTACTTACCCAAAGAGAAAGGCATAAAAGCCTCATTTTTCTTTAACTCGTTATTTTCTCCAATCCATCTTTCTGGTCGGAATTCCTCTGGTTTATCCCAATAATCCGGATCAAAATGAGCATTCGTTAACATGAATGAAACAACAGTGTTTTTAGGAATATCATAACCGCCAAGAGTTGTGTCTACCTCTGCAGTGTGTGGAGCACTTATTGGAGCTGGTAAAGAGAATTATTGTAAATATTAACAATGCTGAAATTAACGATAATCTGAAGTGAAATACGTTACTAAGAGCATCACAGTATCTTTGATGATATAATTATTTTGTGACACCTCATAAGCATTAGTTAATATAGATTTGTGTTGAAAGAAGCCAGTGTTGCAACATTAGAGATCTGAGCTTATGTAACACTGGATTGACAAAATGTTGTAATGCAACAATAAAGATTAGAGCTGAAAGAGAATCGTTCATGTCAGAATGAGTTGGCCTATTAGGATGGTAGAACCAACTACGTTTGAGATTATATTGCAAACGAGTTTACTGATATCAAACGGATTTCTCTTAAATGTTTTAAAGTAATGGAACAATACGAATGTAAAAGCTTTGACACGAATATCATTAGCATACTGAATTAAGTTAGACGTGAATTACAGAAGATATTGTTGCATTATAAAAGTTGCATGACAGCCTACTTACCAACTGTCGCAATTCTGTGAATCTCAAGAAGAGTTGCTGCAACGTATGTCATATGTGGTTTGTCTTCCATTGTAACAGGTCGGTTCAGATTGGTGATCTGAAAAAGATAAGCCATTACAAAAGACATAATTCATACATTTATATATACAAACATCTCTCTCTCTCTCTCTCTCTCTCTCTCTCTCTCTCTCTCTCTCTCTCTCTCTCT
>NC_068991.1:66534503-66536410 GCF_001194135.2 Octopus bimaculoides
TATATATATATATTGAGAAAAAAGTCGTCAGAATTTTGGAAAAAGCCTTTTATTTCTTTATTATTATTGGCGCTTTCGTTCCTTTCTAGAACTTTTCAAATAAAATTTTGTGAATGTACAAACAGCTTGTTCATTTATATAAAACAAATGTTTTGGGGGGTTTTGTTTAGAAGAGAACATGGTCTTTTTTTTTTTTTTTGCTGAGGTTCCATGACAATGGAGTTGGATAGAAAGAAGTATAGGTAGGTAGATAGGCTGATGGATAGATAGATAATCAGACAGAAAGACAAATGAGTAGAGGGAAAGAGAGAGAGGGAAAGAGAGAGAGAGAGAGAGAGAGAGAGAGAGAGAGAGAGAGTGATACATACATACATAGAAATACAAACATGCACACACACATATGAAATATCGAGAAGGGCAGTGAAAATAACATTCATTGTTTTACATTGCTATTTGTAATATGGAACATATAAAAAATTTACCTGTTCAATTTCTTCTCGACATTTGCTTTGTATATCAGGATATTTGGCCATGAAGAGAAAGGCCCAGGTAAGATAGGTACCAATTGTATCTGTTCCACCCGTAAAGACATCTAAAATTGTTCCAAACATACTCGCGTCTTGAACGCAGTAATAATAATTAGATTTTAAAACTTGTGTATAGTTATAGGAAACAGTATATAAATTAACAACTAGAATAATAACACTTCAAAGAATAAAAGAGAAATATAAAATAAATAATTTTGTACAAAGCAGCATTGGGCGAAATATATTTGTTCGGGTATAATCCGACGTGATAAGACCAATCGCTGCTAGAATAGCCGCAGGAGAAAATTCTCCACCTATATTTGTGCAACTAAATATTTTGTTTTGGGTTGTATCATAGGATGCATGTGTTTCTGTGTCTTGAATGAATGAGTTAGTTTCCGTAGCAGACGAAATGAGCTTACGCAGAAACGCGTTCATAACTCCTATCCCAAAATAAAAAGGTGCATTTACATAAGTCAAAATGGAAATTTACTTTTTACTGCGACTGTTCCTAGAGCGATAGTCCTTACCACGTCCAATTTCACTCGAATGTGTTAAACATGACCTTACGAGTATATATGAAGACAGAAAAATATATTAAAGTGTCATCAGCTACAACTTGTTTAATATTGATTACGAAGATGTACTTGCTTAGCAAGTGTTTTGATGTGAGCTCGTGTGCTGAAACTAAAGCGATTGCAGCGTGGAAGATATGAGATGGCGATTCAGCAACACACAAAGGCCGTCAAAATAACATAAAACAATATTAGTAATACTAGCAGAAAGACCGTCTTCCGGGCGGTTTTCTGATACCTCTTGATCATATTTTCACATTTGATTCCCATTTCTAATAATTTTGATATTTTACGACTAATTATTTCTTTGTATTGCTTTCATTATTTTATCAGTCATGATCTCTCTTTTTTTAAACAAACATCATGGTAGTCCAACAATAGAGGGAGAAGCAGTTTGTCAAGTTTTACCCTCCCCTCAAAGCAACATAGAGATTTCAATTCAGCAGCCCATCTGTGAGTTTTGCAGAGTGTATGAGAAAGAGAGAGAGAACATTGCAAACAATGAATGAAATAAACATGAAATGAAAAATCGTATAAATAAAAGGCATTACAACAGATGTATATGCCCTACCCGACTTTGTTGCCGCATAACATCCATAAAAATGGATACTTTTTAACAAAATTTTCTACAAATACCGCATAGATGTTGTGGCGTCAGAGTATTTAGGGATTTATGGGAAAGGATCTTTGTGAGGGGGTGGAGGGAGGAGTTTCAGAAAATTCACACGATCTGACTTTAATTATCCCTCATAAAATTCAGGAAAATGGGTATCTTTTAATAAAAATTTATACAAATCCCTTTCAA
>NC_068991.1:66536454-66538834 GCF_001194135.2 Octopus bimaculoides
TGTAGGGAAAACATTTTGGGGGATTTTCCCCATTTTTTAAAACCACAGCCTTCCAAAATATGGGGTTGGGGGGGCATCTTGTATGAAAAAAATTTGAAGACTCTTTTTTACACCCCTCCCTCATCATCTCACTTCGGACTATCACTCTCGCATGTATTAATGTTTTTCAATATGTTTTCCCCATTAATACATTTATATGCTATAAAAAAAAAATTGGGGAAATTATTAATTTTTTGCAATTCCACTCTCTGCCCCTGATTGTTTCTGTTTAGAAATTAAAATATTGGAGAGCCTGAGAAGGTCATTGCTGGCATTTATCCAAAGTAATTTTAAAAAATTACGGAGATGTACTTGCATAGCAAATGACTTGATTTGAAATTGTGTGCTGAAACGAAAACAATTGCAGCGTGGAAGATGTTTGTAAACTATTGAAGAACACACAAATGCCAATTCTCTTAAATAAATCCTTAATCTTCGCCCGAAAATTTGTACCCATCTCTTGATCTGACATCAATATCATTCTGGCAGCAAAGAAGACTCTAATTCACTTTAAGGACAATAATTGAATCCGCAACTCATCTACGAATTCTTCGATATAACCATGGGCGCATCAGACTCAGCCCCGGTTACTGACGTAGTTGGCTTATTCCTTCTCTCCCAAATTAAACAATATTTCCCTAACTTCTCTGGTGGACTATACAGGCATAATGCACTTCTTCCAGCAACTGGGTCATCTCGACAGTCCGTGGAACGCACGAAGAAAGCCCTATGCAATTTTTAAAAAAACTATAACCTGACAATTACTTTCGAAATTGAGACTAAGGTGGCCAATATCTTAGACGTTACTCTGGACTTGAATACAAATCTCTGTCACCCATAAATCCAACCAGTCTTTACAATATATCAATTTCCCATCTAATCACCCTTAGCATACTTATAATACTGTAATCACAGTCATATCTATCAGAATCTTCAGCTTGTCTGCAAATAAAGAAATTTCTAACAGTCATGCAACGTATTATAATCAGTCCTCCAAATAAGTGACTTCCGCGAAAAGATATATCATATCCCCAATACTAAGCTTAAAACTAAAATAGCACATCCCTTTCCCAGTATTAACACCGAATCTACATACAGTTCTTCCACTCAACACCGATGCAACAACTCTCAATAAACCCCTACACATCGCACTCGGCAGCCCCACTGGTCACCCCGAGCTTATAACAGCTGATCCACCTACTACAACCACAGACTCTAAACATTCTAAGGCCAGGAAACGGGAAATCTTATGGTTCGCACCACCATTCTTTCTCCAAGTTACATCTCTACCTAAACTTTTCTTTAATGTCCTAAAATCTAATTTTCTTCCACAGCATAAATACTACCTTATCTTCAATAAATCATTCGTGAAAATATCTTGCTCCTCCATTTGGGACCCATAATCAGCTCTTCTAGCAGACGTGAGCTTCAACACCAGTCCTCGGAACAACCAAACTCTCACACTGCACCCCAAATTAACCCACCTACTAGCAATAATACAACCCTTAGTAATCTCCTCAACTAAATAACATCTTCCCATAATTCGTAAAAGACTTTTCCATTCTTCCCAAAGTTATACACGTGCTTGTTGTTCCTACACTTGTCTTCTTCTTTTCTTTTCTGTAAATTTAAATTACATAATACATACATGCATACACACACACACACACACAACACACTTATATACGCGCGCACACTCACATATGTAAGTGTAGGGGTTCATGTACGTATGTATGGAGATAGACAGATAGATAGATAGAAAGAGAGAGAGAGAGAGAGAGAGAGAGAGAGAGAGAGAGAGAGAGAGAGAGAGAGAGAGAGAGAGAGAGAGAGAGAGAGAGAGAGAGAGAGAGAGAGAGAGAGAGAGAGAGGAAAAGAGAGATGGTAAGAGCAAATATGTTTATAGGTAGTGTTTATTACTGCTAGATATAAATGTAATATTTTTTTCGTAATATTGTTTTTCGCATATTCATTATATTATTTATATTTCATTTTCATTTTTGGTTAAGCTGCTTTATTTTGTAATTTTTTTTGTTAATATCATTAAAGAAATTATAAGAATATAATTAATATCTCATAAAACTCACCAGATAAAAATTCACTGTCTGGCACCTTCCTATTTTTCAGTAAGTACATATCAATGAAATCTCTTACGCCTTCGGCATTAAACGTTTCTTTATGTTCCGCAATTTTCCTTTTTATAAAATTTCGGATCTTCGCATGCTTTTTTATAACTTCTTTTATCTATATTAAGACAGTCAACAACAATACTAACATATATGTCGAATTAAATGTTTTACTTTATAACACTTTTTCTTCTGACTTTATATTTTTTCAATCA
>NC_068991.1:66540156-66544391 GCF_001194135.2 Octopus bimaculoides
ATATATATGTATACATATATATATATATATATATGTATATAATTATCCACCAAAAAATAGAATTGATATTTTCTGCTTCTGTAATACTTTTTCAGTATCTCCGGTTGGTACAGTTTTAATATCCACTACTAATAGTATTTTATTCGTGATCTATAGAAATATATAATGAAATACTTTAAAACAATTAAGAAAATTAAAATATTTTCTTTCCCCGCTTCGTGCAGCGTAAAGGGAAATGCTTTCATAATTGTGAGGTAAAACCGCTTTCCGTAGTTAACGGTAATAACATTTTGAGTGGCTATACACGTTTTCTACGTTCAAAGGGTTATAATAATACTAAATCGATACATAATGAATTTGGTAAATATAATGTTTGTGGTTTGAGTAGTAAACTTAAACTTAATAAATCTCATAAAAATATGGATGATACTATTATTAATAAATTGACCACTATTGAATCTAATAATCAATAATATACAATCTAATAATATACAAATTAAAAGTGAAGGAAAATGTAGTGTAAGTCTATATTCTAAAATTAATGGCAATATTATGGATATCTTAAGTAGGTGTAATAATAATAATAATAATAATAATAATAATAATAATAATAATAATAATAATAATAGAAATAAGAAAAAAATAAGTTTAAATTTAAGAGTAGAAAATATATTCCATATGTTAACTTTGATAAATCGAATAATGATAACTTTGATAAAGGCAATAATATTTGGTTTATTATTGCTTTTGCAAGACAAATAAAAACTAATTTGGTTAAATCTTTTTACAGATCTAATATCTAAGTATTTTAATAAAGAAAAAATAAGTATAATAAAATAATTAATAATAAAACGGTTAGAATTGATTTTTCAGTATCTAAAAACTTATTTAGAATCATCTTTTTCATTAATAACTATAAATTAGATGTTTTTTATTGTAATAGAAATAATAATACTTTAATTACTTACACTAATAATGGACCTAATCGGTATCGTATTGCTAGAATTTGTGATTGTAGGTTTAAGGATAAATATTATTTCAATAATTTTTGTATCCCAAATAACCTTATACACAAATGTCTGGTAGAATCTGAAGGAAATAGTTATTTTTACATTGGGTAAACCAAAAATTTTATTAAACGACGTATTGCAAACCATGAATATAGTTTTAGAAACAAAAATAAGCCATGTGGCGCCAGTTTAAGTAAATTTATATGGAAGTTAAAGTATAATAATAAATTATATAACCTTAAATAGTAAATACTTCGTCATGTTAGATCTTATAAAATTGCTGATAATAGGTGTGACTTTTGTGTGGAGGAAATATATCAAATTTTAACATCAAAAAATTAACTTCTTAACAGACAAGAAAGTGTTTTTATCTTGTAAACACTCTTCAAAATATGTTTAGAAAATATAATTAAATTGAATTGATTGTTTGGAGGATTATTGGGTATTAAAGTATAATCTACCTTAATTAAATGTTACATTATTATAGAATCTTTAGAATCTTACAAGGCTTTGGTCGGCCCAAGGCTATAATAGAAGACACTTGCCCAAGGTGCCACGCAGTGGGACTGAAACCGGAACCATGTGGTTGGTAAGCAAGCTACTTACCACACAGCCACTCCTGCACCTATATTTATATAAGTGTGTGTATACTATTATTATTCATATGTATATATACTATTATTATTTTGTCATGTAGTAAATTGATTGGAATCATTTACTTATAATCAATATTTTGTTAAGTAATATGATATTAAAGTTTGTGTGTGTGTGTGATTGTGTGTGTGTATGTATGTAGCCCGCCAGGGGATGGTGGCGAACCCTGCTGTACTCTTTCACCACAACTTTCTCTCACTCTTACTACTTGTTTCTATTGTACCTGTATTTCAAAGGGTCAGCCTTGTCACAATCTGTGTCACGCTGAATCTCCCGAGAACTACGTTATGGGTACACGCGTCTGCGGAGTGCTCAGCAACTTGCACGTTAATTTCATGAGCAGGCTGTACCGTTGATCGGATCGACTGGAACCCTCGACGTCGTAAGCGATGGAGTGCCAACAACAACAACAACAATGTATGTAGCAAAAGTGAGCTAAGAGAAATGTGAGAGCAACCAGTGGCGTGAATATGAAGAACATAGATAAATAGTCATATCGCTTGCCATAAATCCGTGACTTATTAAAATTATCTCAACGTTTAGATTAAAATCAGCTCCAAATATTCTTATCTCCAGGTTTATTGTCTTGAGATAAGCGGAAAGTCGTGGACACATGTATCTGTATCAAAAGGGGTAACTTGTATGCTAATTATTGTGACATGTGTCCATCAGCCAGGACACACAGATATATCACAAAAGGAGATAAGCGCTATTTTTGCAGACAGAAATAACTCACACTGACTGGTTGCATGTATATGAAAAGAGACAATATAGACATATAACCTTCTTGATATATCAAAATGAGATCCGTCTCTAGAGAACGTGTTACAATACCAAATGATAATGGAGAAAAGATCTATGTGTGAAGGAGAGATAACTTCAAGGATTAAGAATTAACACCCCCCCCCACACACACACACATGCATAAATGTGTGTGTGTTTGTGTGTGTTGTGAATGTACATGCACAGAAACAATTATAGACACACATACTTATGGGTTTCAAATTTTGGCACAAGGCCAGCAAATTCAGGTGAGAGAATAAGTCGACTACATTGACCCTGTACTCAACTCATACTTATTTTATCGACTCCAAAAGGATGAAAGTCAAAGTCGACCTCGGCGGAATTTGAACTCAGAACGTAGCAGCATACGAAATACCGCTAAGCATTTCGCCTGGCGTGCTAACGATTCGGCCAGCTCGCCACCTCTACACTCACCCATGTATACATATATATTGCTTGATGTGTACTGCTACTCACCTTTCACCAAACATGAGATTGTATATAATACCCAAAGAGTAGTATGACATCAGTTTACTCAAGGAGAACGGTTTACCATTGTGAGATTGAAAAAGTTCGCCTAATTTTTCGGTTTCTAAATGTATCTTTTCTTCTGTAATTCTTTTACCTATTCCTAAATCCCGAAGTGTTGACATAGAAAACTTTTTCATGTATTTCCATTTTTTTCCAATATTAAAAGTGATGCCTGAAACAAAGAAGGTAAAATTAAACATTTCGGTATATTAAGCAGGAAAGTATACTAGCCCCTATAGCAGTCATCAAGGTCCCATCTGACAGATGTACTGTCAGACGGGACCTTGATGACTGTTATAAAGCAGGAAAGTATACTAGCCCCTATATATATTTAATACTCAATATTTCATATATTCAATAAGACATTCAATACTTCATTTCATTTTACTATTTATATTATATATTCCATATTCTATATCCTACATTAATTTTATAAGAATATAAATCAAACATAAAAAACAGAGTTGGAACTCTTTTAAATAATATATATATATATATATATATATATATATCAGTCGGTACTAAGTGTAACTAAGGGTGCCGACACTAGACGAAACTAGATGGCAGTTTGAAAATTCTCGAGTCCGCATGGAGCGGCTGGCTCCCGTCAGCATGTATCTGCATTCTTCCTACAACATTAAGAGTATTTTAACTCTTATTTCTAGCAATGTAGGTGCATCAGCACCCCTAGTCACACTTAGCAACGATTGAATTTTTCCTTAATGGTATCACATTGCGCTGAGCTGTTTACATATATATATATGTGTGTGTGTGTGTGTGTGCGTGTGTGTGTGCGTGTGCGTGTGCGTGTGTATGTATGTATGTATGTATGTGTGTTCGTATATGTGTACATATGCACACATCCATACGTAAATACATATGTTTATGATACTAACCTACGTGGTGGAGGTGGAATATGCATTTTTGTGTGCCTTGCATTTATTGTCAAATGCTTTGCATAATGTGTTCCCATATGCAGACCGATTCAGTTACTCTTCTAAGCATCATATGTTGTTGTTGTTGTTGTTGGCACTCCGTCGCTTACGACGTCGAGGGTTCCAGTTGATCCGATCAACAGAACAGCCTGCTCGTGAAATTAACGTGCAAGTGGCTGAGCACTCCGCAGACACGTGTACCCTTAACGTAGTTCTCGGGGATATTCAGCGTGACACAGAGTGTGACAAGGCTGACCCTTTGAATTACAGGCACAACAGAAACAAGAAGTAAGAGTGAGAGAAAGTTGTGGTGAAAGAGTAC
>NC_068991.1:66545178-66554322 GCF_001194135.2 Octopus bimaculoides
CTACCTGGCTCCCGGTTTGACTTGTTTGAAGAAGTGGCTGCATGGTCTATTAACAGCCCACTGAATCGATGAGGAGCAAATGAACACATTTATCAAGATAAATTGAAGACTTACCTTCTTTTTGGAATACTTTATCAAAAATGTAAACCCAATGTGGCCTTCCTTTCAGTTGATCTCCTTTCTTTACTAGTCCTTCCAAAATCAGTTCAGTTTTACATACAAACACGAAGGTATCAGAACCAACTTTGAGCCTAAAGATGTCTCCATATTGTTTTCGAAGATCTTTCATCTTTGAATAAAGATCAGTGCCAGAAATCATCTGAGGTAGATTTCCAATTATTGGAAAAGCTATTGGACCCGGAGGTAAATTGTAGTTATATGTTGGTAGTGCCATAAACCATCGTATAATCAGGAAAATGGCTAATCCAAATAATAAACTTTGGACATTAACATTTCCTGTAGAATATAATGCTGAAATTTCCATATCCTGTTATTGCTGCGATAATGTGTTCCTATGTACAGCCGAGTATGTTTTTTTCAGAACCGAGATTTCTTAAACAAATATCGTTGACCTCCAATGTGTTATTCTACACCTCTTTTAAAGAGCTTATCATTAGTTCTGCATATGTTATGACATATTTATCACTGATAACAGAAGGTTACTTGTATTTAGCTATGTTAGCATAAAAAGGTTATCTCGCTTGCACAAAGCTATTTTGACTAACCTACCTGTTATACGAGGGGCGTCTGAAAAGTCTTGAACCTCAAAAAAAACAAAACATGGTACAAGACTTCTGATGATTTATTTTTCAACATAGTCCCCCTCGATGGCTGAACACTTTCTCCGGTGGTGCTGAAGCGCTATTATCCCGGCGTAGAAGAACTCTTTTGTTTGGGACGATACTCAGTTTTCTCCATTTGCCTTGTAAATTCGAAACTCGTTTATTCAAAAATCTCCAACAAAAAAAAAAAAGAAAAAAAAAAAAAAGAAATTAAAATATCAGAATCATGAAAATGAGCCAGAATACTCCGAAAAGACTGTACTTACCAGAAAAAATTGTTTCAACTATATAGCAGCCCCGATTCTAGGTTAGGTTCAAAACTTTTCAGACACCCCCTCGTAAGTGAGTTGACTTGTTGAACCCAGTACCTAACAGCGTATCACTCTGGTATAACCTTTTCAATGCGTCTGTGTAAACTGCTTGGAATCTATGAATTCCTATTTAATAAATGGCATAGGATCTATTTGTACAGTATTTTACAATTATCAACTTCTATGGACGCCTCGGTATTTAAAGTCACCCGAATTATTTATCAGGCTCGATACACATTCAATTACAATAATGAAATTGAATGGCATTAAATATAAGTAAATTTCATTTTACTCGAATGCTAATATACAATCTTGCCTTTCTATTTATCTCTTTTAAAGTATTAAACTTATGGTAACTGAGCTTAAAATTTTTTCATAATAAATAAGGTTGAACCAATCAGATTATGATTAATATAATAGACACAGTAATTCTAATATTTTGGCACAAGGCCAGCAAGTTCGGGGAGAGTTAAGTCGATTACATCGACACCGGTGTTCCACTGGTACTTATTTTATCGACCTCGTAAGGATGAAAGCGGAATTTAAACTCAGAATAATATTAAGATGCACGAAACACGCTTACCATTTCTCCCAGCGCGTTAACGATTCTGTCAGCTCACTTCTTCTGTAATTCTAATATTAGTTATAAAATGGAATCATTTTTAATAGATAATAAGCATTTTATATAGTCTCATTTTCGACGTTAGAAATCCCCAAGCAAATCCACTAAAATAATTTTGTGTTTGTTTGCCTGTCGGTCACGATTTGACCTTGACCTTCAATAAGTTGAACTCAATTTTCCTTTGCTAGATTAAAACATTTATTATTCTTTCCTACCATATATGTTTACGAAGAGGGTTGTTTTTCACAAAAATGCAATAATATGCTTTCTAAATTCAATCTAATTGAAATTTTTTCGCGCGCCGGCCAAAATGCATTGCGGCATTTTCCAGGTTTTACCTTCTGAGTTTAAATTCCACCGAGGTCCTCTTCGGAGCACTAGTGCCAATGTAATCAATTAGTACCTGCTCTCTCACACAAGCATTAGTCCCTGTGTCAATCGTAGAAGAGTATTAGAAATATCAGGTTGCATAAAAAGCAAGCAACGTTTTGAACCATGAAGAATTTGTACCGGAGTTTTGCAGAGTTTTGAATATTTTTTAAACATTGTTTTGCAATTATCTGATAATACAGAAATAGATTTGCCCAAATGCATCAATAAATTAGCATTGATATTTTTTTCACCGTAGTTACAATCATCTGAAATGGAACTTTCAAAGCACGATATTCGAGCAATTTTACTATTCAACTTCAAAAAAGAACGTAAAGTAACTGAAATTGCTCGTGATAGTAATGAAACGGTAAGTGAGTCAATGACCAGGGGATCGCGTGAGTTTCAAGCTTTTGGGTAAGGGGTCGCGAGTCAAAAACGTTGGGAACCGCTGGGCTAGATGGTCTATAATCAACGGAAAGGGTCTAAAGTCTGTGATATAGTTACTTAATCTGGAGAGGGTGGTGTTCTCCAGTTCGCCAAAAAAATCTTGTCCATGTATTTACATTTGCTGAAATTTTCTGATTTGGATTTCAGTAGTGCAGTGGAATTCTTAGATCCTGTTTAGATCCTGGAATAATATCTGTGAATGATTAGTAAAGCAACTGTTATGAAACCCAAGGACAGTCAAAGTTAAGTTTATGAGAAGACACATCTAAGTGTGCTGACAGACATGTTGATATCTTGCTGTGGTAACAAGTTGACCATGCGTATAAAACAGTCACAAGAGTCAAGGAATTCTTTCAGTCTATATATTTACGACATTATAATCTTTTATCTTCAGAGAAGTCAAGACATATCTATTTATCTTCATACAAGTTCGGACATATATATGCTGAAGAAATGATTGAATAAGGCGTTCGTTTATTTTTTTATTTTTTTATTTTTATATTTCTATTAATTTATTTTCATCAGTTTATTTCATATTTTTGATTTTTATTTGTTTGTTTATTTTTGGCATTTTCTAATCATTTGTATCTCTTTGTATTTCCGTGTTGCTCTTTGTTAGCGGAATGCTATAATTTAACATCAGGGAATTGTCAGTATTCTGCGAAGAAATGTCACCTGAACTTACAAAGATATACTTTTTTACCATTACATCTAATGTACATAAAACAGGTACGCTCAAAGCATATAACAACAGAGTATATCACAGTGGTATTGCACGGATATTATCATTCACAGGGACATAAGTGATGCCTGATTGCTTGCCGTCTATTGTCATTGGATTTTCATCAGGTTTATCCAGCTGAAATTTCTGTATGATGTTTGTAAAAGTTATGAAAGTTTCTGTATTGGCCAGTGCTAATGCAGGACAAACTCTTGGGCCTACAAAAAAGCAGAAGCTATAAATAAAACAATATGCTTACATGTGTGCCATGTTATAAAATTTAAACATATTTCATTAAAATATAAACATGGAGTCGTTGAATTAGTTTAAATATAGCTTTTACATTTCAGTAACAATACTTCAGTCATATAGATTATTACCCCATGAAATGTTTTGGAGCAGTTAATAGTTTCAAAGTTAACAAACATGCATTGATTTGGGTTAGGTGAAGATATTTTTTCTGGCTGTTATCTTCTACATGCTTTGTGTAGCTGAACACACGTCCATTCATAGACACATGCACCCAACGTCAGATGTAAAAAATGGATTTTCATGAAAGTACAAGGGTTATTCACGCGTGGCACCTGGATTGTTGTTAACACAGAGGGGGGGGAACTGTTTCTGTATAGAATTAGGCAGAGTTATAAATTAGAATATGAAGTCAAGGAATTAAGGAATTTTATTAAAGATATTTTTACTAAATGAATAAGAAAAGATAAATAAGTCGAGGCTTGCTGATAGAAACAATAACATACTTTAGAAAAACAGACTAAATATTTGTTTAGAGAATACATAGTCTATGGAAGAAATTTAATGGAATATTGAGGCTCATTATATTGATGTTAGAATGGTGAATGCCAATATTTACTTCAACAAGATTTGAAATAGATTACTGTTTTATCGGGTTTCAATTACATCGTCAAACCAACAATAGACATTCTGCAATATAAAAACAGTCTCCTTCAAAATACAGTTGTAAAAAATCACTAGATAATGTAATTCTAGATAGAGGAAAATAATTTTGATGGCCACGATTGGGATGAGAATCTATTTACAATACCTACCCAAGGAGAAAGGCATGAAAGCCTCATTTTTCTTTAGCTCATTATTTTCTTCGATCCATCTTTCAGGACGGAATTCCTTTGGATTATCCCAATATTTTGGATCAAAATGAGCATTTATTAACATGTACGAAAGAACGGTATTTTTTGGAATATCATAGCCTCCTAGTGTTGTGTCTACTTCAGCGGCATGTGGAGGACTTATTGGAGCTGGTAAAGAGAATAATTGTAAATATTAACAATGCTGAGAATAACGATAATCGGAATTAAATATGTTACTAGTGGTATCACAGTACCTTTGATGAATGTAATTCTTTCGTGACATCTCATAAGGTTTAGTTTGTGCTAATTTGTGTGGAAACAGAACTTTTGTTCTTGTAACACTGTTGCTGTAAAACTGAGTTTTAAATAAACCTGCGCTGTCACGTTAGAGATCTGAGCTTATTGTAATGCTGGATTAGCGAAATCTTGTAATGTAACGATATTTTGTAATATACCAATATTGGTTATAATTGATCATTTCAGAATACTGTGCTTGAGATCATATGAGAAAAATGTTCACTTCAAACAAGTTTCCCCTAAATGTTTTTAAGCAATATAAAACACAAGGGAGCTCTGCCATTAATTCAAGGATGTGAAAGTTTTGGCATGAATATCCTTGGCGGACTGATTCATTTGAATTTTCGTTTTGTATTGTAAACCTATTCGACATATTTTTCTGTCAGAACAACTATTACACATGAACTACAGGAGATGTATTTTAGAAGTTGAATGACAGCCTACTTACAAACTATCGCAATTCTTTGAATCTCAAGAAGAGTTGCTGCAACGTATGTCATGTGTTGTTTGTCTTCCATTGTGACAGGTCTGTTCAGATTGGTGACCTGAAATAGATAAGCCACCACAGAAGACATAACTCATACATTCATACATACATGCATACCTACCTACATGCATATATAGCAGTGGCGAAGGGTAACTTGTTAACCAGGGAATGCAGTCCATGATGCAAGCCGATCACCAAGGCAGAGAGTGGGGCAGCTGAAACTTACTTTCCCCCTCGCTAAAAGCTATTCGCCTCCGCCTCCATCTGCGAACTAACTTTAAAGTGAGAAAATGCTCTTCTGCCAACAGACCATTCTTCGGGCTTGGTGCTCCTCTCTTCTGGACTTGATGTTCCCCCGTTAGCAATACCCTGGCGACGGGTCTGACATGATGACTGTTATTGGTTACAAGAGAAATCTGGGAAAATAATAGAACCTACAAATAATGAACTATTTAAAACTTATTTGTAAATCAATTAGTTTCTTCGTTATTTTTTGGCAGATTTATCGATAAACTTTGGTACAAAATGTATTGACACCACGCTCTACTTGCTTCTTCTTCAAAAGGTCTTTATTCGTCGAAATGAAGACCAAATTACTCAATCTCTCTTCACTTTGAGAACACCTCGAATAATTATTTACTTGCTTTGAAGAAAGTGATTTTTCACAGGAAGCAGATGTGGCAGGTATGGTCACAATTTGATGTAGTAATTTTGTTACTTGGTTTAGTTCAAGCTCCTGTATTATGTATGCGACTTCTTGGATGTTTGACACTTGCTTTGCAAAATCTGCAGCATAAAATAACTTCAGCTCACATTTCAGTCCATCTAATTCTAATACATTTTTATAGGCATCCAAAGAAGAAAACGCTTCCCTCGAAAATTTTTTGTTAGCGTGAAAAAGCTTCGGATTCAACAGTTCAACTCGTGAACAGTGACGTCATGCAAAATCTTGTAAGACAAAGTTCTTAAAACAACTTCAGGTTCTTGATGTCGACCAAGCTTCCCTGGTGGTTCAGCGACACCATCCAGAGCCCAGCAGGAAAATTCTTCAAACTTGCGTATATCTTTCTGTTCGACCACTCGGTTTGCAGGAGATCAGACAACTAGTTAGAACATCTCAAGTTTCCTTGAGATTCACACATTTTTCTCCAGTGAAACAGTTTAGCGCCAGAAATCAACCAGAACACTTATGATTCTCAAAAAGAACACTTCAGCTCTCGCCAAGCAAATCAAGGACGCAGCTTCAACAAGATTCTGAAGTGTTGCATATTGAATGCCGTGCAATTATAGTTAAGTCGATCCCTATATCCTAGTCTCTCTACTTGTGAGGATTTGCAATTTATTTGTAATTTATTAATTTATTAATTACACCGTCCTCCCGGCTTCCTTTACTGTATCTATAGGTTTTAAAAGATACTTTTCCACCTAACGTGAAGAATTTTGTAGTATTTTTGTTGTTCGCCATTTTCCCATTCTCACTCGGTATCAACTTATCAAAAACGAATCTCATCTTTCTAGCAAACAACAATTCTACTGGTGACACTCCCGGCGGGGTATTCGGATAAGGTGTTACTCAGTACACTCTTTAAAATTATTGAAGTGCAACGTCGTCCATTACTTCATTGTTCGCCGTTTTCAACGCTCTTTTAAAAGTATCAACTAAACGCTCCGCCTGACTATTTGATCTAGGAGGTCAAGAGGATCTAGGCAGAGTGGTGACATGTTTGATGACGAACATTTTACAAAACTTCCTGAACTCGTCTGAAGTAAATTGAGTTCCATTGTCAGACACAATGATATCAGGAATACCATATCTGGTGAACAATTCGTGTAAAAAATCTTACTGTAACAGCAGATGTCGGCTTTTTACACTTATGCACTTCAGGCTACTTTGAAAAACTGTCCGCCACAACAAGGTAATATGAACCCTTAAGTGGATCTGCGTAATCAACATGCAGTCTGGACCATGGAATAGCTGTTTTTTGGTTACGGTTGCCATTTAGTGGTAGGTGCTTTTTCAGCTAGGGCACTCCCTCTGCATGCTTTCACTAATTCTTCAATGTCACGGTCAAGAATATATGTAAATTTTCATTAACGATTGCATTTTCGAAATCCTTGGGTGACCAATGTGAAATTCCTTTAGTAATCTCTTTTGTAGTGTGGCTGGCACTGCAACTCTTTGTGCGTAAATCAGCGCATTGTCACACATTGAGAATGAGTTAGCATTTGTGTTGCGCATATTTTTATCTCTTTTAGCCTTCAGCATATCTTTCATTTTTTAAATAAATTTATCGTTTTCTGATTTTAATTTTTGTCTTGTAATGTGACTAACAGTTCACGTACGACGTTACACAAGACATTTTTAATTTCGGAGATGTACTTGCATAGCAAACAACCTGATCTGAGATCGTGTGCTGGAACGTAAACTATTGCAGCGTGGAAGGTGTTTATAAGGCATTTAAGAAACACCACAAGAACCGTTAGATTCACTTCAACATTTAAATTTAATTTGCCAAAATATTTTCATCGCTTTGTGACCACGACCTGTTCACTGAAAAAAATTCCGTGCTGCAGCGCGGAATTTTGTCAGTCACATTACAAAAAAAAATAATTTTAAATTTCATTTTCCGCTTGCAACGCAGCAATCACGGTATCTTCAAATGGTTCAACATTTTCTGAAATCACTCTTGATAACCAATCCTAATTTCTTAGATTGTATATACTCCATCTTAATTCTTTTCTTCGACCCATATATGGATAATAATGGACGATAATCATTCTGTAGCCGAAAGCTTCTACCGTGTAAGAATCTGTAAAATTTTTACGGCAAAAATAATCACCAGAACCTCTTCGATTTGGTCGTAATTTTTTCTACTAATATCAGAGAACGTGAGGCATGAACCACCGCCTTCGTATTACCATCTTTATATTTATGTAGCTTTACTGCACCTATACCGTACTCAGATGCATCTGAAATTACAACAATCTATACCGCAGGATGAAAGTATGCTAACAACAAATCTGGTGTTAATCTTTTTAGAATTTTGTTGAGCGCCTTCTGACAATTTTCAGACCAATTCTACTCTATATCTTTTTTTGTAATAGCTTATTTAGTGGAACTTTTACCTTATGCAGATTTAGAATATAATTTTGGTAATAATTCGTAGTCCCCAAAAAGCTTGTAAGGTCGCTATATTTGTCGGAGGGGGCATATTTTTAATTGGGCATCTGGTCGACGTCCATTTCTATCAATGATTTGTCCTAAATATTTTATTTTCGGCAAGAAAAATTCATACTTTTCTTCACTCAAAGTAAAGCCGTAATCCCTAATTTTTTCGAATACATATTTTACGTGCTCTACATGCTGATCCCGAGATTCGCTTTTTATGAGTATATCATCAAGATATGGAATTGGGAATTCACAGTCCACTAACATTGCATCCATAATCTTTTGAAAAATTACTGGTGCGACTTTTAAGTCAAATGGTAACCTGTTGTATCTATGCAGTCCTTTATGTATGTTAATTGTTATGTATTCAGATCATTCACAGTCAACTCTAATTTGTTGGTACGCGTCAGAGATATCTAATTTATAAGCTATCTTGTCACCATTTAATTTCACGAATATGTCCCCCTGAGTAGGTAGCGGATAGTGGAACGTTTTAAAGACATTCATTCAAACCAGTGGAAAAATCAGCACACACTCTGATTTTATTATTATTTTTCTTAACGTACACAGTTGGTGATGCCCATTGACTATCCACTTTTTGGATAACTCCAATTTTTCTAGACTCTAACTTTAAGTTTATTTGTCCTAAAGCTGCGAACGGTATAGTTCTTTTTGTTTAAATACCGGTATAGCATTTTCTTTTACTTGGAACTTCACCCTTGTTTTGTTGCACAGACCTAATTCATCAGACAACTTCAGGAAAAATATTTTTAAAAATTTTCAAATTCGTCTGACGACTTATTTTTACTGACGGAAAAACCATTCACATTTTT
>NC_068991.1:66554449-66556368 GCF_001194135.2 Octopus bimaculoides
ATTTAACACAAAAAGGTGGCAAGCTGGCGGAATCATTAGCGGGCTGGGCAAAATGCTTAGCGGTTTTTCGTCTGCTGTTACGTTCCGAGATCAAATTCCGCCGAGGTCTATTTTACCTTTCATCCTACCGGGGTCGATAAAATAAGAACCAGTTAAGTACTGAGTCGATGTAATCGACTAACACCCTCCCCCAAATATAAGGCCGTGTGCCTTTAGAAGAAAGGTTTATTATGTAACACAAAAACTTTGACTTTTAAGGTTTTTCCACGAAATGTAACGTTGCTTAATATTCGCCCTTAAAATCTAATTTTTTTCCTGAAACACCACGTACAAATTTCGAGGTTTCGTTTAATCTAGGTCTTCCGATTTTTTTCATGTGTCTGTGTTAATTATTAAGATATCACTGCCCATATCTAATTGTAACTTAATGTCTGTGTTATTAATTTTTACACACACAAATTTCTTTTGAAGCTCCGTCATGACACTTTTCTCGCTTTTTTCCTATTCGTTACCGGTCGACACGCCTGAATATAGGAGCAATCTTTTTCTTCAATTTTATCTGCGTCATGTCTTAGATTTATAATCATCTGGCATTCTTATGCTACTTCCCGTAGAGTTAACTTTTGGTCCTGTTCTAATTCTGTCAATATCCGGGAACGTATATCTGCATCTTTGCTTGCAATTAGCTGCACATTAGCTTGCACATTAATGCCGTCGAGATGTAGGCCCCGAAACGGCGCGCATTCTCTCCTGATGACCCCATACACCTGCTGGCTTCCGGTATGTGGAGTTCTCGACTGGTAGCACTTGTATGTGCGAATTGTTTGCAAGACATCCAATTTAACTTATTGAATTTACCCATATTTAAGCCCTTATTATTACTTTTATTAGCATATATTTCTTTCTTTTAATTTTTATTTATTTATGTTAAATACTATATCTCTTAACCGAGCCTCTTAACATATTTACATCCGGTGTCTCACTAAACGAACGCTGCATATCTGAAATCTTTGAATTACATTTTTGTCCAATATTTCTTTATTTTTATTAGTCTAGCTGAATAATAAATTTTCAAGGGGTGTAAGGTAATACTTTAAAAGTCTTTACTAATTTATTTTTCTCTATCTATTTTTACTTTTTACTCTATCTATTTTATTTTATTTATTTTACTTTATTCTTATTTTTATTTTGTAATTTTTATGTACCCCTAACATTAAATTAATATTCTTATTGGTCTTTTAACCCTTTCGATATTTATAATAAGTAATAGATTGTCTGGAATGTCCTCTACTTTAATTGATTATTAATAATAACTATACACGCTTGAATTAAACTCTACATACTAATTTTTTATTTATTTAATATGGATAGATATAATATCACAATATGACATTTTTATCAATTATATTTACCTGAGTTTTCTTATACTTAACACTTTAGTTGAATATATTGTTATATTCTTACTTTACAACTCCAGTATACACAACCTAAGGTCTATACCATGCCATATACTCTGTTCTTTATGTATAAATTTTATGAGTTAACGGTTTGTTTACTCAACATGCAGGAACTGAACACCTATTTTGTATATCTTTATCTACCTCTGAAGAGATTCGACTTTCAAATAATTTTTAATTTAATTAATCAATATTTCGAAGGTGTGGAATTGAAACAGCTGTAAGGGATGTTTGTCAATTTTCTAATTAGTAAATAATAATTTATTAAATACCTCTCTATTTTCTCATCTTATAATAAGTAAATATATATGAACCACGGTTTATATAGTTACCTTGCAGTTGAGTATTAATTCTAATGTTCAATTTACTTTGTATAGGTAACAAACCAGTACTTTCATAGGATTTTGCTATCCCTGAATGAGGTTTGTAATCTTTATTTGAGTTTATATGTATATATATATA
>NC_068991.1:66559382-66562205 GCF_001194135.2 Octopus bimaculoides
CACACACACACACACACACACACACACGTACACACACACACACATACATATGAATGAATGTATATAAGTATGTATGTAATCAAGAGGAAGAGATTAGACGAAGAGAAAATATGTTGATGCTTTGTTTATTATAATGTATTTTTTTCTTTTCGTAATATTTTCAATCATATTATATAATTTATATTTTATTCAGGTTCTACGATTAAAATATTTTATTTTGTGAATTTTTTGTTGACATCATTTAAGAAATGGGAAAAATACAATAAACAGTTCATATAAAACTCACCGGATAAAGATTCATTGTTTGGTTCCTTCTCAAGCGACAGCAAATAAATATCAATGAAATCTCTTATGTTTTCAGCATTAAACGTCTCTTTATGTTCTGTGATTTTATTTTTTACGTAACTTCGGAGTTTTTTCCGTTTCTTGATAAGGTTTTCTATCTATATTGAAACAGTCAACAACAATAGTTATATATGTGTCGAATTAAATGTTTTACACTATAATATTCTGTTCCATCAAATTTTATTTTGAGTTTATATGTAAATGAAGTCAACTCACTTTTTCAGTCAACAAGATATGTTCAGTTATTCATCAGTCCAACAACTATATCCGCTTGCTAACAAAATATATGGAGGGGAAGGGAGATAGTGAAGAGAAAATGTGTTGGAATGTTTTGTTTATGATGACAAGATGTAAATGTAATAGCTTTTCCTTTTCGTAATATTTTCTACCATACCCTTTATACCATTTATATTTTATTCTTTTTCTCCAAACAGCTGTTGTTCAGGGGACAGCTATCCGGAGATCTGAAATTGCAAGGTCTTTTGGGGATATTCCTAGTATTGTTATTTTTATTGTGGTTGAATTTTATCGACTTTATATTGGGAGGCAACTATAGCTAAATTTAACCATATTTCTTTTGAAGATCTTATGATATTTATGCGAAGATCTTATGGTATTTACTCACAACAGGTGTCTGAAGAACAAGTGAACAAGGCCAACATCACTGATTTGAAGAGAATAGCAAGATACGGGAATACGGGAAACGTCTTTAAAGAGAGGTATACGCAGCATGTGTCTTCGTTTAGAGACAAAAAAAACAAACCAAAACAGACAAAAACGCAACATCCCTATCCATTATGGAAAGAAAGTGGAGTGAGTAACCCCTAGATAACCTAGTGTATCATTCGGATGATGTAGCAAATGCAAGCTTTGCATGACTGAAATATCAAACATTATTACATCAAAAGTGAATATTTCAAATATTTTGGATGAAACCTTCCCCTACATGGATAAGCGATATTTCACACACCGAAGTTTCAAGCAGGACACCCCCACATAATTTGCCATCTCTTCAATCTGGATAGGTTTTTTCTCTGAACATCAATTATATGCATTATGTGAACTTTATGCATAAAAGTCACATGCGTCTATAAATTTATACTGAGCTTTCTCATCACACAAATATATGGACATTGTACACGTTTATGACATTAATTGTTTAACACAAACTTATGAACCTACAACCTCATGAGTTTAAAACCCCATGAACCACGTTTGACGTCGAAATATGTGAAAGGTATGTGAAACTCCATAATTATGAGCACACACCCAAACATGAGCAAATATGAATAATGCAGGTGCAGAGACGTGTGTATATATGCATATTTGTGTGCATATATGTATGCGTGTGTATATAACTATGTGTGTATATCTATCTGTATATATCTATATATATATATATATATATATATATCAGTGTGTATATATGTATGTGCGTGTACATGCACAGAAGTATTTTCAAAGCCGTATGGGTAAAACATCTTTCCGTACTTAACAGTAATAAGATTTTGAACATAGTATATCCGCTTCCTACGTTCAAAGAATGAAATAAATAATCACGAAATTCTGAAATCGTATTTATTTGGAAATTTTCTTCTGAATCTGTTGGAATCCTGGACCTTAGTTTTTAAAATATACCCTGGACTGTAAAGTAGATTTAATATTCATATTTTAATGTGAACTTTTTACACTTACGGGAGAATTCCATCGAAAAAATCTTAAGAATGGGAAGAAATTTTCTGGTACAACTGCATTAACATGCTTGAAGAAAAATTTAAGATTTTCAAGGATTTCCATAATCTCAGGTGCTCCGAATGCGATCCTTGAAAAAAACAAAAAAAAAACATGAAAACTTAAGCAATTGTATTGACTCCAATTTTTTCAATTATCCATTTACACATGACAATACCCAAACACAAACCTGGAAGTACGTATAATGCTACAATATTTAGATCAGATAATAATCAGGTAATAAGATAGATATATCTCGATATATTCACGTAGACTAAATTTTTCTTCTTATCATTATAAAAAATATTATTACCCGATCTGAATATTTTTATCTAAACTAATTTTTGACTTAACCCAGAGGATACACAAAGCCTCACGTTTTATTTTTGAAAATCTGTTTAAGTTAATAAATTCTTTTAAATGACTCCTGCATTAATCAAATATTATCAATCAAAAATAATCAAAAATATAACAACACTATTCAAATCGAAGTTCTAATATTATGTAGAAATGAAACTATAACTTATAAATAATTTAGTGTTAAATAAGTTATCTATTAAAAATAATCTATAAAGAACCAAATGAATAATATAAAAAACAAGAATACATATTATTTTCAAATAGTAGAAAATCTTTAGCAAAGTAAAAACAGTACTTATCCATATTTCTCCGTAATTCAAACTGAAACTAAGACGTTATCTAATAGCTATAGCTATATTTGATTAATAATTAGTCTTTATTGTTTAT
>NC_068991.1:66563093-66568715 GCF_001194135.2 Octopus bimaculoides
ATATATATATATATATACATATATATATCTGCGTGTGTGTGTATGTGTGTGTGTGTTTGTGTGTGTGTGCATGCATGCGTGTGTGTGTGTGCATGCATGCGTGCGTGTGTGTGTAAGCATAAAGCATTCATGTGTATGTATGTATTGGATTGTTAAGAAATATATTGAATTCTAAGAGGATGGTTATTTGTCATGTTTGAAGGTACATAAAAATATAAACAATTATGTGTGTACGTGCAGCGTAAAAAATTACGTCTATATGATACATTAATTTTTTTTAAGATTTCAACATGCAGTGACGATAGCCACAAAGATCCCATTGATATATTAAAACTATCTTCGCCTCTAGATAATGAGTTATAATTATGAAATGGCAATTAACACCAGCACCATATGAGGAATGTGAGCTCAAGAATCACCAATTTTCCAAACTTTGCACGTCATAAAGTGAAAGAAGTAGCTTATTGTCTGCAAATAAGAGGACAGTCCAGGAGGCGTGTTTCTGCCTCAAAATGCATCATTAGCGCGGCGATTTTCCTAACCTATCTCTAATAGCCAAGAGACATAGATATATACAAAATAAATTAATATGTGAATAATTTAAACAAAATTCAACTAAAATAAATTACTCAGAATGACCAGTAGTATGTATTTGAATAACATGGACAAATACAGTTATATAAAATACCAAACAACAAATTCATGATTTACTAAAATGATCTCCTCGTCTAGAAAAGATGTTGCATCTACGAAAGGATGATTGAAAACAGTTCCAATAAGGAAGGGAGATAATCTCAAGGAGCAAGAATTCCCCATGCACACACACACACACACACACACACACACACACACACACACACACACACACACACTAACCTCGCGTGCACGCATACATATATACACACACACACAAATATATTAATACATGTATTTTCCAATGCGTATTACCACCACTCACCTTTCACCAAATATGATACTGTATATAATGATCAACGAGTAATATGACATCGGAGTACTCAAGGAAAACGGTTTACCATTGTGAGATTCAAAAAATTCGCCTAATGTCAGTGTTTCTAAATATATCTTTTTTTCTGTATTTCTTTTTCCTACTCCTAAATCTCGAAATGTTGACGTAATAAATCTTCTGAGGTCTTTCCATTCTTTTCCAGAATTAAAACTGACACCTGAAACAATGAAGGTAAAATTTAACATTTCAACATATATTTCGTTTTGAAATATTTAAAACTGAGAAGAATAGTTGAAGATACTAGATATACAGAAATGAATTTTTTTTTGCTCGTTATGCAGAAAAATCTTCCTATATCGTATAAAAATATAGACATCTTACATTCATGAATTTTAGCGATACAGAATTATGACTTTCGAGGCGTTTAACTGTTGTTAATAGACACACGCACGCACATACACACACACACACACACACACACACAGAAACACGCACACAGAGAAACACGCACACACACATACGCACGCACAAGATTGTTAAATAAGGAATATACACCAGCATTTTACTTTTTATTATTGTTGTTGTTGGCACTCCGTCGGTTACGACGACGAGGGTTCCAGTTGATCCGATCAACGGAATAGCCTGCTCGTGAAATTAACGTGCAAGTGGTTGAGCACTCCACAGACACGTGTACCCTTAATGTAGTTCTCGGGGATATTCAGCATGACACAGAGTGTGACAAGGCTGGCCCTTTGAATTACAGGCACAACAGAAACAGAAAGTAAGAGTGAAAAAAAGTTGTGCTGGAAGAGTACAGCAGGGTTCGCCACCATCCCCTGCCGGAGCCTCGTGGAACTTTGGGTGTTTTCGCACAATAAACACTCACAACGCCCAGTCTGGGAATCGAAACCGCGATCCTACGACCACGAGTCCGCTGCCCTAACCACTGGATCATTGCGCCTCCCCTTTTTATTATTGTATAGAGCAGTATTTTAACAGTATTATTATATAGAGCCGTATTTGAACATCAGGTTATATAAGATAGATATATACAGCTATATTGTAAAAATATATTGATAGATATATACAGATTGATATTTACAGCTATATTGTAAAAATATATTGATAAATAAATATATAAGTTATATACAGCTATATTGTAAAAAACCTGTAAAAATCAAATGACACACGCCAATCAATTAAACACACCAAATTAAGAAGTAAATTACACAGGCTTATTATAAAGTATTTATTTAGCAAGGCGGCGAGCTGGGAGAAACGTTAGCACGCCGGGCGAAATGCTTAGCATTATTTCGTCTGCCTCTACGTTCTGAATTCAAATTCCGCCGAGGTCGACTTTGCCTTTCAACCTTTCGGGGTCAATAAATTATGTACCAGTTAAGCACTGGGGTCGATGAAATCGACTTAATACTTTTGTCTGTCCTTGTTTGTCTCCTCTATGTTTAGCCCCTGAAATAAGAAAGTATATATATTCAGCAAGTGTAAAAAGATATGAATACGCACTCCGTATATTAAAAACATTATTGGTTTCTTTTATTCATTTCAACTGACTTTGACTTCTCATCATTAGTTAGCGGTCGGTGCTATTAAGTAAATTTCAGTTCCTGTACTACATTTTACTTTTCTCTTTTCTTCCTTACTTACACGAATGTGCATGTGTGTGTGTGTATATATGTATGTATGTGTGTGTGTATGTATGTATGTATGTATGTATGTGTGGAGGCGCAATGGCCCAGTGGTTAGGGCAGCGGACTCGCGGTCATAGGATCGCGGTTTCGATTTCCAGACCGGGCGTTGTGAGTGTTTATTGAGCGAAAACACCTAAAACTCCACGAGGCTCCGGCAGGGGATGGTGGCGAACCCTGCTGTACTCTTCCACCACAACTTTCTCTCACTCTTTCTTCCTGTTTCTGTTGTGCCTGTAATTCGAAGGGTCAGCCTTGTCACACTGTGTCACGCTGAATATCCCCGAGAACTACGTTAAGGGTACACGTGTCTGTGGAGTGCTCAGCCACTTGCACGTTAATTTCACGAGCAGGCTGTTCCGATGATCGGATCGACTGGAACCCTCGATGTCGTAAGCGACGGAATGCCAACAACAAATGTATGTATGTATGTATGTATGTATGTATGTATGTATGTGTGTGTGTGTATAATTTATCTTTAAGTTTTATTTCTTCTTGAGATGAAACTTTTTAAGTTGAGTTCCCGGTTTTTGCAAAGATGTGGTTGAGTTGGTGTGTTGGTTGAACTTTGGATGCATACGCCCATATGTGGGTATTTATTCACATAAGAATCTTAGATGGAGAACTTTTGGTGTATCTTACAAATCTGCACTCTGCCACAAATAAATTGGATTTAGAAAATTCGCGTCAGTTTCAATTGCTCTCTGTGAAACTGAATATTTCTAGGTTTTCGTGCAAATTTGTTAGTACATAACCAAATTCATTTATGATGATTGATAAAAATGAGAATTCATAGTCAGAGTACAAGAGCTGTAAGTTCTGCATTAATTCGCCATGAATGTTCCTTTTTTCCTGGACTTTTCATTCTACATTCACATCTGCTGGGCAGCTAATCTCTACAACAGTGCATGACTTTTGTTCCCTGTCCCACAGAAAATTATCAGGTCTGTTATGTTCGCACCGAACTGATGTTTTTACTAAGATGTTCCACCAGTATTCCTTCTTTTAAAAGACGTGAATACCTGCTGGTTCTGACATTCTTTTGATGTATACGCCAGGGCAGTCCTTGCAGATAGCATTGTAAATTTTTTTTTCACAGGGGCAGGTAGTAACTCGTAGATATTTTGGGCAGCTGCTGAAAATATGGGCGATATTTTCTATACTAGTATAGCAAAGCCAACATTTTTATCACAACTTGGAGGTTTGGTGGTATGTTCGTCCCACTTTTTTATCTAGTGGTCATCTCCTGTTCCTGGATAGGAAAGGCATACCCTTCTATGTATGATATAATATATCTGTCGCAGGTCCAGGAAAGGCTACTATTCCTGTAAATGTTGTTGTTGCTTCGTAGCTTACGGTATATGTACCATGCATCCTTTTGCTAGTATGATGCCTGCTTCTACTCCAAGCTTTTGTCCAGGTAGGCCAGCCCAGGTTTCAGTGAGTCGAATGAGACATTTTTATTCTCTGAGTACCTATACAGTAGTTCTTCTCCAACTCTGAAAGTGTTGTTTCTCTCACTTTTGAATAAGCATGGAATATATTCGATTCTTTCTTTACTGTTCAGCAGATGTTGTCTGAGTTCAAGAGGTGTTTACAATGAACTGAATTCGTATACGGAGCTGTACAAAGAAATGATGCGTCATAAACAACAAACAACTTTGGATAAGATTTTCACCTCTAAAGCTTATGTTCGTCATAATGAACTATAAGCTACGAAATATTGTCCCTCACCCTCCTAGTAACGCTCATTCCATCTCCACCCCACACAACATCTTTTGTAGTAAGAGCGTACTCTTACTACATTATGATTTTTATGAATTCCCTTATTTCTCTTGGAATGTTTTTTTTTTTATGTATCAATATTATACATTGTGTTCAGAAATAATTATTTTCGTGTACAAATGCGATCGCGTTGCCTGTTCTCTGTTTTCAAATTATTAATGAAATTGCGTAGGAACGCAGTCGCACTTGATTGCATGAGAATCAATAGGAAAATTAGTTTTGTACTACAGAATTTTGCATTAGTCACATTTTCAGGAACGCATTACTCTCGATGAGGAGCAAATGAAGACATTTATTAGAAGAAACTTACCTTTTCTTTGGAAAACTTTATCAAAAATGTAAACCCAATTGCATATTCCTTTCAGTTGATCTCCTTTCTGTACTAATCCTTCCAAAATCATTTCAGTTTTACATACAAACACGAAGGTATCAGAACCAACCTTGAGTCTAAAAATATCTCCATATTGTTTTCGAAGATCTTCTATCTTTAAATAAAGATCAGTGCTGTAAATCATCTGAGGTAGATTTCCAATTATTGGAAAAGCTATTGGACCCGGAGGTAAATCGTAGTTATATTTTGACCGTGCCACAAGCCATTGTATGATCAGTAAAATAACCAATCCCAATAATAAAGTTTGGATATTAACATTTTCTGTAAAATATAATGCTGATATATCCATAATATCCGTTACTGTTGCAATAGTATGTTCGTATTTAAAAGTGACTACGTTTTTCTCAAGCAAATGTCGTTGACTCCCAATTTGTAATTTTATACCTGTTTTGAAGAGGTTATCATTTGTTGCGCACACGTTCTGGCATGTCTGTCATTGGTGTGATGTTAACTTAAAATGCATGAGTTCTTACTAAATAATGTTTTCTGATAACAGCCTATTCCCTTTATTTAACAAGGTCAGAACAAGATTACTGCTTTATAGTACCACACCACACCATACCACACCACACCACACCACACCACACCACACCACATCGAACCACACCACATTGCCCGCGAGCGACTGAGTGATGTGGCCTCACGTGGGGAACTGGCTGATTTTATATATATATATATATATCCACTTCTTCCTCTTTTTTATGTCTTCGTTTCTCTCTTCGCGTCGTTCTCTGACCGGGTGAAACCGGGTTTAGCTGCTAGTATATATATAT
>NC_068991.1:66569191-66571483 GCF_001194135.2 Octopus bimaculoides
TCCCCCTCTCTAGAATAATAAAACTTCCTTCCTCCACTTCCCCCGTCAAACCCCCCTCTCTGGAATGCTGAACATTCATTCCTCCCCTTCTTCCACTTCCCCCTCAAATCCCCCTTTCTGAAATGTTGAACATTCTCTCTTACATTTCCTCCCCTTCCTCCTCAAATATCACTTTCTGGAATGTTGAACATTCCTTCCTCCCCTTCCGATTCTTCCCCCTCAAATTCCCCTCTCTGGAATGTTGAACATTCCTTCCAAAATTCTGACGACTTTTTTCTCATATATATATATATAACTTTGCAAGTAACTTTGCATGACAAAGACCCTTTGACAAAGGAGGAGGCATTGGGGGAGGTGATTTTGTGTCAGATGATGAACAGTTAGAGTGTGACAGAGAGATAGATATATGTATCTTGGTGTAGAGGAAGCAGAAGGTTACTCAGCCAAAGAGAAGGGGAAGAGAAAGAGAGAGAGAGAGGGAGGGAGAAAAAAAAAGAGAGAGAGAAAGAGAGTCAGAGATAGAAAGAGAGAGGCAGAGAGGGAGAGAAAGAAAGAAAGGGAGAGAGAGAGCGAGGTGTAAAGAGAGTTAACCAGAGAGATGTGCAGCTGAAAGGAAATACATGGTTACCTAGCTGGAGGGAAGAGCAAGAGGAGAGAGAGAGAGAGAGAGAGAGAGAGAGAGGGGGGGGAGTGATCAAAAATAAGGGCAGAAACGGGCAGTGAGTAAGAGCATCTACAAAATTGAAACTGCAAGTTCAGCTACCAGATGAACAAAGAATATTGCTTAGAAATAATAAGGTTATATATGGCTATCAGTGAACAAGACATAAGAACAACATTGACAGAATTGACATGAGAAGCAAAGACTCAGAAACATGTCTCTGGATGCAGGCTCAGCTGGGTGGAGGTGCTTGTCGCCCCCTTGTAAACATAAGGACAAAGGAAATGTGTCAAGGCCAACAGGAAGCGGTGCAGCTTCCTAGGTCTGATCAACAATAGTATTATTCCTTTCAAGGGACTGTCACATTAAGTTGACAGCGTACAACTACTTCATCGTATCACTACGGCATAAATCTCTCTGAGACATTTAGAAATGTATTGTTTCTAAAATTGACAGAATTCTTTTCATTGTGCATAATGATGATTTTGCAAAAACATTACTTTATACTGAGATACTCAAGTATTTCACTTGGAGCAGTAATAACAAAGAATAGCAAAGAAGAAAGCAAGGAAGATTGTAAAGGCTATTTGAATATTTTTAAAGAAGAAAGATTCGGTCATGTTTATGTTGTTACACCAAAGGCAGGAGAACTGTTATTCAAGAATTTTATTGCATGAAGTTCTGAGTTTATTCCATGAAGTTCTGAGTCCAAATCACATTTTTTCCTTTGCCATTATGCATCGGCATTTTCAACTAGAAGTGGTTTTGACCCAATGGGTCACAGGTACACCTAGTGTATATATACATATATGTGAGTGGTTTCGTGTGTGTGTGTGTGTGTGTGTGTTGTGTGTGTATGTGTGTGTGAATTTGTGTGTGTGTGTCTCTGTGTTGGTGTCTATCTCTGTAACTACCATATTAGCAGAAGACTCAGAAAAGTGTAGAAGTAGTCACTGCAGGTGTGACAAATATATGCAGAACTGAGGCAAAACAGTTCTCCACACATACATACATGTTGTATAAATACATTTAGCACAACGCTAACTTGATATTCTTTTCTACTCTTGGCACAAGGTCCGAAATTTTGGGGGGAGGTGGTCAGTCGATTAGATAGACTCCAGTATGCAACTGGTACTTAATTTATTGACACCAAAAGGATGAAAGGCAAAGTTAACCTCAGTGGAATTTGAACACAGAATGTAAAGACAGACAAAATACTATGAAGCATTTCGCCTGGCATGCTAACGATTCAGCCAGCTCACCACTTTTACTGTGACCTGATATTGAATAGCTACTGTAACCTGTAACTAACTTATGGCTGTATTTGTCACAGTGGTAGGGATGGTGGTAATGGTGGTGGTGTCAGTAGTAGTAGTAGTAGTAGTAGTAGTAGTAGTAGTAGTAGTAGTAGTAGTAGTAGTAGTAGTAGTAATTAATATCCACCTATTCCGTTTTATATTCTGACAATTGAAATGTTAAGAAATATTATATTGAATAAGAATATTTTGATGAGGTCAGTCAGTTTTAATAATCCTTTATACAATAGGCACAAGGCCTGAAACTTTGGTGGGAGGGGCCTAGTCGATTACAATGACACCAATATTCAACTGGTACTTATTTTATTGACTCCA
>NC_068991.1:66572337-66574530 GCF_001194135.2 Octopus bimaculoides
GTTTTATTAGGATGTTTGATGCTAATTGCTTTGAATCCGGTCGTTTCCAAATGACATCATACTTTATTTCTTTAAAAGCCTTCTCCATTTTCTCTATATGCTCTTTTGGTAACTCACTTATGTAACCTCCAAAGCTAACTACGATGACTCCTTGCTTAGACTTTTCAACAAACTCATGTATGTCACCTTGTAGAGGCAATGCAGGATGAGTTGCTACTCCACCAATAAATACTTCAGTAGGTAGACTGGGTTTTGGATAGCTCAGTAACAGATCACTTTCAGTTAAAAATAACTGAGCTTTTCGCAAGATGCTTTCAAATGGCATATCATCTTTGTCTGGGGCATATTCCTTGACACTTTTTGATGGTGAAATCATGGGGAAAAAGATATAAAAGCCGTATGTTGAAATAGTGTTTTTAAGCTTTTGGAAAAATGTCATTTTATCAGAATGTGGAAAACTGAGAAGTGGAAACACAGCTGGATTCCAAGGAACTCTCCTCAAAGAAGGTGGTCCAAGAGTCAGACCTTGAAATAGAAATGGAATTGATAGCCTATATGGGACAATAGCTAAACACTGACTGAAGAAAGCAGAATCTACAATTGCCAAAGAGGCATTCAGTTCTTTTATAGCATGAAACCAATCATTATCTAAGAGGAAGTTGTCACACATATTTTGTATTAGCTGTTTTATTTGAAGCCAACTTCCTTCTTTTTTTCTTGAAAAGTATTGCATAGATATTTCAACAAATCTGCTTACATTTTGGTCTTCTTTAATAGGAATGAATTTAATACCATTTTCATTCTTGAAATGAGTTATCAGTTTAGGCGGCAATGAGAAGTAACTAGTGTGGCCATATGAGTTCAATTTCATCGCTGTATAAAAGTGGTTTTGAACATGACTGAACCAGGGCATTGAAAGGAAAAGTATATTATCAGCTTTGCTTGGTTGGTTTATTGATAATAGACTTAAATAGAAGAAGCTGAGTTTGAATGTTCTCATTATGTTCATCTTTCTCACTGGATATTCTGTGACCTAAACAAAGAAATGAGTATCATGTTATATTTTGAAGGACTATTATGTCCATAGCTGTACAAAAAGCAAAATGCTCATCATCCGAGCTATAAAAAACTATATATAAAAGAAAGTCACAGTTCAAAACAGATGTAATATCAAGAGATCAAAGTTATATCCATTAAAAGGAAATTGGTTTATAAAAAATGCAGCCAACAAGGAAATAATACTGTAAGAAGTACAAACCACCAAAATCTATAAACTACAAGCAAGACATTACATATACTTCTTCTGTAACATTTAAAGATGAAACAGAATGTCTCTATCATGCAAATTTGAATTTTAAGAGAGAATGTTACTGATATAAATATAAACTGGGCATTAATAGACGACGTTAGCCCTTTCATAAATGGTTCCAAGATATGCTCCTTGTGTACCGCAGAAAAATATTACAAAATTATGTTTCATCTCCATTTTGGATAGGAATATTCCTGATCAAAATAGAGACAAGTACCAACATTTTCACATGGCAAGCTTGAACAACTGTGAAGATCTCTTCATATGAAAACATTGGCAGCCCTGTTAGCCCACAAGTAAAGAAATTTATCCACCAATGCAGTGTTGATTACTCATTCTCACTGTTTGATATTAACACACACACATGTTTAGATATATATCCTCATCATCATCATTCAATGTCCATTTTCCATGCTGGCATGAGTTGGATGCCAACCATTCCGAGAGTGTAGTGGCTGCCATTGACCTGATACTGGCATTGTCCACAACCACGGTCTCACTTGGCTTGATAGGTGTACACAAGTAGAGTGTATTGTCAAAGGTCTTGGTAACCTGTTGCTGCTTCCATGTGGGTGTTTAGTAGGGTAGTCTATCGCAACTTTAATACTCTGGTGGATGGAGTTAGCTATTTGCTGGATGCTCTCCATAGTCTTAGTTTCTATTTCTATTTCAGGGGTACTCTCTTGTGGGGGTGTCTTTACCACTAAGTTGATATCATCGACATATCGAGAGTACACATTCACGAGTATGGAGTTCTGTGTCAGGCGTTCCTTAAGCCTTCTGTCCCACCATACCATGAAGAGATTGGCCACATCACCGGCGATACTAACACCGATGGCTGCCCCCTCGTCCTGGGCGTATAATTTGTTGTTAAATTTAAAGGT
>NC_068991.1:66576050-66580743 GCF_001194135.2 Octopus bimaculoides
ATATATATATATATATATATATATATATACATTACACGTTGGGTAAATGCTTCTACTATAGCTTAGGGCTGAAAGCCTTGTGATTAGAGTTGGTAGATAGAAACTGAAAGAAGCCTGTCTGTCTGTCTCTTTCTCTCTCTCTCTCTCTCTCTCTCTCTCTTTCTCTCTCTCACTCTCTCTCTCACACACACACATACAAACAATTATAAGTGCATGTGTGTGTTTGTGTCTCTTTGATTTGACATTGCGTTGTAGTTGTAAACAAGTGCCATTGTCATACAAGTAATATCATTGCTGGAATGCAGGCAAGGTTTGGCAACAGGAAAACCTGCTTCAACAAGTTGTAGCTGAGCCAAGCAAGCTTGGAAAAGTGGACATTGAAACAATGATGATGATGATGATGATGATGGCGATGTTGATGAGATTTCTGAAAATTTGACAAATAATACAGAAAATATAAAAAGAAATGTCAGATGCAATGGAGATTTTTTTACCTACTGGTTGTTTCCAAATGAAGTTAAATGAATGTTTGTTATGTAATTCTGTTGCTCGAAGCTCATGAATTCAACGTTCAGATCTGTAGTGTACCAGCATAAAGACTTGAAACCACACCTATTTCTGATGTGTGTGCGTGTGTGTGTATGTGAGAGAGAGAGAGAGAGAGAGAGAGAGAGAGAGAGAGAGAGAGAGAGAGAGAGAGAGAGAGAGAGAGAGAGAGAGAGAGAGAGAGAGAGAGAGAGCGTGTGTGTGTACCTGTGTTACTTTGTTTTGATATCACGTGATCGTTGCAAATGTCAGGCATTCATGCATGCAGTTTCATTACCCTGTTTTGAAGGTTAGGGTTAGGGTTGGGGTTAGGGTTTGAAATTGTTGGCCTATAACCTGAAACAAGATTTAGCACACACACACACACACGCACACACACACACACACACACGCACACACACACACACACACACACACACACACACACACCTCGCTCCTCCTCCTTCTCCTCTAGGATGAGCCTGAACCTGTGTCCATATTCCCATGGCTAACAACTACCACCATTGTCACTACAACTACAAACAAAACCACCAGCAACATTGTTAACGTAACCCACTGCCACCGCCAAGATTACCACCACCACCACTGCCACCGCCGCCACCACAATTACTACTACTACTGTTACAATTACCACTAGTCCAACTGCTGCTGCTGCTACTGCTGCTACTGCTACTATTACAATTGCCACTACTACCACCACAGTTATTCATTATTATTAACAACTGCTATGCTTACTATTATCACCACTTGTACTATAACTACTACTACCACCTCCACCACGGCCAACATCACAATTACAACCGCTACCATTACAACTACTACCAGTACTGCTGATGTTGATGGTGATGGTGAAGGGATTTTCTTACATATAATAAAATACAAAAACCAAAGTCCTTGTAGGTAGGAAAGTGGACAAATCATAAATCCCCTCAGGTAGATGGCCCTTCTTGACCTGTAGAAAAGGTGTAGGTAGAAATTTCATAAGATGTACCCGGTGTAAGCCATGGACACATAAGAGTTGCAGCAATATCAGAGGAAGGTTAACAAGGAAAACAGTTTTGTTTTCTACTCTAGGCACAAGGCCCAAAATTTTGGGGAGGGGGTCGGCCGATTAGATCGACTCCAGTACGCAACTGGTACTTAATTCATCGACCCCAAAAGGATGAGAGGCAAAGTCGACCTTGGTGGAATTTGAACTCAGAACGTAAAGACAGATGAAGTGCAGCTAAGCATTTCACTCGGCGTCTTAATGTTTCTGCCAACTCACCGCCAGTAAGGAAAACAGTTTTTGGGTGTGGAAGGTGTACAGGTACAATAGACACCACAAATGTACAGAAAATAGACTCCATCAAATGGCACATGGGTAAGCTAGAAGTAGCTGATAGTTTCCATTATTTAGGCCAGTGCTATTTAAAGTGGTGGTCTGTGGACCGGCACCGGTCTGCGAGCCATCAGCTGCCGGTACGCGGCATGAGTGGGAGTGAATAATAGTCAGATATGCTAAATGCTAGCAAACTGTAGTAAAACGTCTTGTCAACATCATGACTGCTGCTCAAAGCTCTGTAAAAAAATTGTAAAGGCTGTAAGACATCAAACAGACAGCTGCAATGGAGACCTGGAAAGCTGTGACCAACAGAAAGGGATGCGGCAGGCATTCTGACTGCATCCATATGTCAGAATTCATCCCCACATCTTCGAACAGAGCCTTACACTCAACTCAGACGGATATGCGAGGCTGCTGGAGACTGTGGTAAATTTCCAGCTAGAGAGGATTGCTGCTGCAAGGCTACATATGTGGTAGCAGGATATGGCTCCTCGCCGTTCCTCCAGAAAGAGTCAGAAGTGGTTGTTGGAGAATTTCTATGACTTTACCAGCTCCAATTTGATGGCCTCCTAATTCACTTGATTGTAATCCCATGGGTTACTATACGGGAGGGGAAGGGGTGTGGTTGAGAACGACCAGCCATCCTGCCTGCTACATTAGATTGGTCGGACTGTTTTCTCACTCTTGTAGGGAATAGTCTGTTGCTCAATGAAAGCTTCGAGAAAGTAGCAAAATTTTTTGTGAATTGTAATTTTCAGTTGGAGACACACTCGAATTTAGCGATGGTGGGAGTGTTGGTTTGTTTACAATATTCTCTACGCCGCTTCTGGCAGATTTTGACCCATTCTCAGTGTTTTGGGAGGATCGAGGACCAGTTGATTTGAATTATACAAAAGATGTTTGTTGTCAGAGCTGTCTCATCATGAAGGTATTTAAGTTGGGATGAGCTTTGTCCCAGTATTGTTTTAACCGCTTTACGTATCCGATTGAAGGGTCATCTTGGGGTTTTTCACAGCACCGAAGTAAATCTTGGTTTAGTTGCTGAGTGTGTGTGTGTGTGTGTGTGTGTGTGTGTGTGTGTGTGTGTGTGTATGTATGCATGTATGTGCGTGTGTCTCTGTGTTTGTGTCCGACCCTGTAACTTAGTGGTTCAGCAAAGCTGACTGACAGAATAAGTAACAAATGCTCTTGTGTAGAATTACTACATTGGTAGAAGATTCAGAAAAGTGTAGAAGTAGTTACTGCAGGTGTGACAAATATATGCAGAACTGAGGCACAACAGTTCTCCACACATACATACATGTTGTATGAATACATTTAGCACAACGCTAACTTGATATTGAATAGCTACTGTAACATGTAACCAGCTGGTAGCTGTATTGGTCACAGTAGTAGTGATGGTGGTAGCGTTACTACTAGTAGTAGTAGTAGTAAGTAGTAGTAGTAGTAGTAGTAGTAGTAGTAGTAGTAGTAGTAAATATTTGCCTATTCCATTTTATCGGGTTGAGTAAAAAGTAAACAACGTTTTGAACCATGAAGAATTTGTACCAGATTTTTGCTGAGTTCTGAATTTCTTTTAAAACATTTTTTTTTTTTGCAACCGTCCAATAATAACAGACATAGACTTACCCAAATGCATCAATAAATTAAACGTGATATATTTTCCACTGTTGTTACAATCATCTGAAATGGAACTGTCAGAGTGTGATATTCAAGTAATTTTGCTATTCAACTTCCTAAAAGAATGTAAAGCAGCTGAAGCTTCTCGAAATATCAACGAAATGTTTGGTGAGGAAATGACCAGTGAAAATGGTTTAACCGATTTATTAGTGGAAACCTGCGCGTTGAAGATCGTGAGCCTATTGGACGCTCATCTGTCATCAATGATAGTCAATAAAAGACCCTCATTGAGACAGATCCGCGTAAAACCACCCAAGAACTGGCAAAAGAACTTCTAGTTACTCAGAAAACTGCCTGCAACCATTTGCATGTGATTAGAAAATCACAAAATGCTTGACAAATGGATACCACATGATTTGAATGAAAATCAGAAAATGCACAGAAGAGATCCAATCGTTCTTGATGACAATGCTCAACTACAAATTTCACTAATGACGCTCCAGAGGTTGAAGGAACTTGGCTACGAAGTTCTTCCCCACCCAGCTTATTCACCAGACCCTTCTTCTACCGCCTACCACTTTTTAAAGCACCTTGATAGTTTCCTGCGGGTGGAGTTCAAAAATCAAACCGATGCTTAAAGTACATTCAAAGAGTTCACCAGCCCCAGAACTCTGGATTTTTATGTTACCGGAATAAACAAACTTGTAACTCATTGGCTAAAATGTGTTGATTGTAATGGTACTTACTTTGATGAATAAAATTACCGCATTGTTGAAATATATTGTGACGAATTTCATGTTTCAAAAACGTTGCTTACTTTTCACTCAGCCAGATATATTCTGACAATCGAAATGTTAAGAAATATTATATTGAATAAGAATATTTTGATGAGGTCAGTCAGTTTTAATAATCCTTTCTACAATAGGCACAAGGCCTGAAACTTTGGTGGGAGGGGCCTAGTCGATTACAATGACACCAATATTCAACTGGTACTTATTTTATTGACTCCAAGAAGATGTAAGGCAAAATCAACCTAGGCAGAATTTGAACTCAGAATGTAAAGACAGATAGAAATGCTGCTAAGCATGTTGTCCAACATAACATTTCTACTGGCTCATTGCCTCACCAGTCAGTTACAATAATATTGCTTCTGTTTAAGTCTGTTTTCTTCTTTTTCACAAAACAACATCGATAACATTTCAA
>NC_068991.1:66582598-66584104 GCF_001194135.2 Octopus bimaculoides
TTAAAGATGAAACAGAATGTCTCTATCATGCAAATTTGAATTTTAAGAGAGAATGTTACTGATATAAATATAAACTGGGCATTAATAGACGACGTTAGCCCTTTCATAAATGGTTCCAAGATATGCTCCCTGTGTTCCGCAGAAAAATATTACAAAATTATGTTTCATCTCCATTTTGGATAGGAATATTCCTATTCAAAATAGAGACAAGTACCAACATTTTCACATGGCAAGCTTGAACAACTGTGAAGATCTCTTCATGTGAAAACATTGGCAGCCCTGTTAGCCCACAAGTAAAGAAATTTATCCACCAATGCAGTGTTGATTACTCGTTCTCACTGTTTGATATTAACACACACACATGTGTTGTGGGTGTTTTTCTATGTGCTACTGGCATGGGTGTCATTGACCTGACACCGGCACTGGCCATGAATACAGTCACATTTGGCTTGGTAGGCGTACACATGCATGGCATATTGTCAAAGGTTTCATTTACCTGACACTGCTTCCATGCGGCCCAATGCTTAAATGGTACTTTCTATGTGTCAGACGGTACTGGCATCGGACACAACAATGATTTAGATTGGCTCGACAGGTCTTGACAAGGACAGCATGACTATGATCTTACATGGCTTGATCTTACATGGCTTGATCTTACATGGCTTGATCTTACATGGCTTGACGGGTTTTCTAAACATTAAATCTTTAAATCTGTAAATTAAAGATTTAATGTTGTGAATAAATGCACTGTGCACACCACACTGCACAGTTCTACTAGCCATTACATCAGGTCCACAATTAATTTTAAGTAGAGTTATTATGGATATCTGAATTCATCTAAATATGAGGAGCATAGCAAATCCACGTCCTTAGCCAACTGCATACACCACCTGATAAGAAAATACCATATAGGATAACCTGGGTTATAATACCAACGCTAGTGCTCTGCATGTGGACTCTGCTTTAAGGAAGCCCTCCAAATATTAATTCATGATTCACCACAATTACTTAATAGACAGCATAAAGCATTCTCTTCATATAAACATAAGTTTTATTGTATCTTTAGGTTTTTCAACAGGTCCAAATGCAAGCAAAATCAGCATGCATGACACCCGACTCTCTACATTCACAGTCATAACAATATACGTATTTCCTTCATCTATAAATACTTACTACCTCAACGTACGTATCTTCGAAGTACATTAGCTGTATGAGTCTTGTTAATTGTTTTAATTTTTAACTTTTAATTTTAATATATTCCCTCTCTTTAAGTTAGGCATCTATTTCTAGCATTTCAGATCTCTTTATTAACTACTGAACTAAAGTTAAATATCCTTTCTGACCATGCTGAACCAGGAATTCATCTATCTAATTACCCTTTAATAGCCATAAATGCCTTCCTCCTCTATTTTACCAAAACTTTAATCCTTGACCTCTCACCCTGAACCTCACCCGGATAAAGAATAATACCATCCTTTTATCTTTTATCTTTATTTTAATTTTACT
>NC_068991.1:66586924-66587586 GCF_001194135.2 Octopus bimaculoides
ATATATATATATATATATATATAATAACAAATGGATGTGTTAATTCCTGATAGCTGTTTCCAACAAATTTTTTATTGATTAATGGAGACATTACATCATTAGAAAAAAAACTCTTTCATCCAGTGAAAGCAATGGCATGTGCACCTTCATGATTCTATGACACTTGCTGTTAGTTCCGTTTGGTAGTATCATAGGAGAAAATAACGTGATGTCATGTGTTAGTAGGGGGATGACGAAGATTTATAGTGATGAAGGAAGTTAGAGGATGGGGTAGGGGGGAATCTGATAGCAAAGAATCTACACATTATCCATCTGCTGTTATTCATTCATTTATTATTCACCTCTCTTGGAACCTGTTCCTTGTGTAGATCCGAAGTATATTATGGGCCGTACATTTAGTACAAAGTGTGTTTCTTGATTAGCTTCAGGGCTATTGATATTCTCAGTTGGGTACAGTTAATCATATACATAAACCGAATATCTTTCTGACTGTATTTTAGTACCCGCATATTTATTCCTCTATTTTTCTTGTGTACAAACTTTTCTTCTTGATCTGACCTAGAGCCATACTATTTAAGTGCCTGATTTACTTGAATCCTGATCTATCATACTTATACAGGGTGGCCCAAAAGTTGGTTTACATTTATTCAACTATCTCTTTC
>NC_068991.1:66587686-66589480 GCF_001194135.2 Octopus bimaculoides
CAACTGGAACCCTCGACGTCGTTAGCGACGGAGTGCCAACAACAACATATTCCCTCTACAAAATTGCAGACAATCAGTGTTAAAAAAAAATGTGATTCATCCCAGTGAATCATAAGCGAAAGGAATTTCTTACATGAATATATTTTAACTTGTACGTTGATTTCGAACATTAAAATCAGAAAAACGAAAATGTTTTTAGTGGTAATAGATGCTTCTATAGTAAGAGTAATGTTGTTTTTGTTTTTACTCAAGCGTGTCTCATCGAAAGTTTCTTTCCCCCTTTTTCCCTCCCACTAGAATACAAAGAAAGATTAATTTATTCTAACTTTAATACATCCCAAATAAGTATCTTTTTGAAAATTTCTTCAAAGTTAAATATTTCATTTCGTTTTCGCCTCATAACGACATCACTAATAATTCTCTCGCCTGTTTGTTTCCACTGCACACTCTACGGATTATCTCTCACTCATATATTCATAAACTTGTTCTTTGCCTTTCACCACTTTTTCTATTATTATTATTATTATAAAGCTTTATAAGTTGTAACACATTCTTTCTATCTTTCACTGCACATCTTACGATCTTTTGAATTTTCGTAAACATTCTTGCGCGCGCTCTCTCCTTTTCACCTCTCTTTATAATGCTCTATAAGTTTGATAAAAAAAAAAAAGACAAAACAAAACATTCCTTTACTTTCCAGTAATATATACGATCTTTTGAATTACGTCTTTGTTCTATATTCGCCAGCACTCCTCCCCCTCTCTCTCTCTCTCCCTCTCTGCCCCCCTCTCTCTCCCTCTCTGCCCCCCTCTCTCTCCTCGCTTTTATAATGTTCTGTGTTCGTAAACACCCCTGCTCTTTCTCTCTTATCTCTCTTTTACAATGTTCTTGGAAATAGTTTCTTCTCATCTTCTCTCAGTCCTCCACCTTCCTATCTTCGCAAACGTTACACTTATTAAATCTTTCAGCTTCTAAGTAATATCTCACGTTTTTTTACATTGCCAAAAATCAACAGATGGACACCAACAGCTGCAAATTTGTGCTGCGCCAGATTGAGGCCAACAAAATGCAAAAGGTGCGTCAAAACTGGCAGATTGTCTCTTTCTTCAAAACGTGGACCATGGCTGACGGATAACCGCTGAACGACCTAACAGTGGCAGCTCTAAAAAGCTGCTGTTTCCATAGTTCTATGGTACAAATTGAGTGAAAAAAAAACACAAGAGTTCATACACTCCTATGCTTTTGCCAAGCAATATCTCGAGCTTCTAGACAGCATTATGAAAGACACAGACGAAGTGGTCAATGACGACCCCTCATGAATTGAAACCCATGAAGGTCAAAAAGCAACCACAAATGCCACTCCGACTGGCTCTCACTCTGGTGACGCATAAAATGCATCATCCAAATGTGGTTGATGCCAATGTCCCCTGACTAGCTACCATGCCGGTGGCACGTAAAAAGCACCATCTAAATGTGGTCAATGCCAGGTCTTCCTGACTGGCTCCAATCCCGGTAGCAAGTAAAAAGCTCCAGCCGAACATGGCCAATGCCAGTACCCCCTGACTGGCTCCCGTGCTGGTGGCATGTAAAAAGCTCTATCCGAACATGATTGACGCCAGGACTGCCTGACTGGCCCCTGTGCCAGTGACACGTAAAAACCACCATCCGAACATGGCCAATGCCAGTACCCCTTGACCGGCTCCTGTGTCGGTGGCATGTAAAAACCACCATCCGAACATGGCCAATGCTAGTACCCCTTGACCGGCTCCTGTGTCGGTGGCATGTAAAAACCAC
>NC_068991.1:66589490-66590670 GCF_001194135.2 Octopus bimaculoides
CAGTACCCCTTGACCGGCTCCTGTGTCGGTGGCATGTAAAAACCACCATCCGAACATGGCCAATGCTAGTACCCGAACATGGCCAATGCTAGTACCTGTGTCGGTGGCATGTAAAAATCTCTATCCAAACGTGACCGATGCCAGGCCCGCCTGACTGGCTCCTGTGCCAGTGTAAGAAAGGAAGAGAAATGGAAACTGACCACTGGTCACATGACAGCTGCAAACAGAGGGGAAAGACAGCATGAAAGAGGGAGGGAAAGTGACAGAGAGAAAAAAAGGGGGGGGCAAGAGATGAAGGGCGAAGAGAGCAAAGTGAAAGGCTAGGAATAGAAAGGGAGAAAGTGGAAAGGCTAGAATAGATGTGAGAGGGTGAGAGAAAGAAAAGGGGAAAAAATAAAGGTAAGAGAGAGAGAGAGAGAGAGAGAGAGAGAGAGAGTCACATGGGTACAAAGAAAAACTTACTTGTTAATACAAATCCGATGTGCGTTGCATTGCATTACTTAATAAACGACATAACTTATACTGTGTAAAACGAGACGAGAGATAGACAGAGAAGGACCTTAATTATTCATCAGTTATCAAAAGTGGATGAAAATAAGTACGTGTTTGAGTGTTGAGATTGACGTAATTGATGTATCCACTCCCTTGAAATTGTTGGCATTGTAATAGAGCCTGAAACCAGATTTAGCACACACACACACACACCTCCTCCTCCTCCTCCTCTTGTTCAAGGATGAGCTTGAACCTGTTTTCATATTCCCATGGCCAACTACTACCATCACTGTCACTACAACTACAAACACAACCACCACCACCAACAACAACAACACTACTTCAAACGTAACCCACAGTCACCAATAAGACTACTACTGGATCTATTTTAAAACGGGGGCCACAGTTTTCATTAATGTTTTACGTAGTGTTTTTGGTACCGAAAGACTTTCAAACTTCGTATACTTATCTATTTTGTGTTATAGAACAGAAAAATATTTTTGTATTCGAATTTATTTCATGTAAAAAATTGTCTTATTTCGATAATTTCAACCAATCACTGACAAGTATTCAGTTGTTTATATTTACTCCTTTGGCTGATTAAGCGGTGTATAGCGTATTTAATCTCCATAACTTCTGACAGTGTTCGTTTTCCTTCGTTAAATTTGCTTTTTTTCATTTTAAATTT
>NC_068991.1:66591397-66595646 GCF_001194135.2 Octopus bimaculoides
CAGCACAGCACCACTACCAGCACCAGCACCACCACTACCACCACCACCACCACGACGACGACCACCACCACCATAATTACTACTACGCTATTGCAATTACCTCTACTACCACCACAGTTATTCATTATCTGCCAAATCAGATTGGAGCCTGGTGTAGCCATCTGGTTTCACCAGTCCTCAGTCAAATCGTCCAACCCATGCTAGCATGGAAAGCGGACGTTAAACGGCGATGACGATGATGATGATTAACAACTGCTACAATTACGATTATCATCACTTCTACTGGATTTGGTTAAAAAGAGACGATGAACAATGGCTAGATGAATATTGAGCTACGTTTAATAACCAGTTGATCTAGCAAACGGGATCTCATATCAGTGAGGTGGGGTGTGTGGGGTGGGTGTGCATTGAAGAGGTAGGCCACGGAATGGTGTGCATTCTCTCCTGATGACCCCATACACTTGCTGGCTTCCGGTATTTGGAGTTCTCGACTGGTATCACTTGCACGTGCAAGTTGTTTGCAAAACATCTACTACACAGGAGTGGCTGTGTGGTAAGTAGCTTGCTTACCAACCACATGGTCCCGGGTTCAGTCCCACTGTGTGGCACCTTGAGCAAATGTCTTCTACTATAGCCTCGGGCCAACCAAAGCCTTGTGAGTGGATTTGGTAGACGGAAACTGAAAGAAGCCCGTCGTATATGTATATATGTATATATATATATATATATATATATATATAATACTCATTTATTATTTGTTTTATATATATATATATAATTTATATATAATTTAATAATAAGGGTAGAAATTGATATTAATCAATTAAAACCAGTGGTCTAGCATATTTAAAAAAATCCGAAGATTAAAATTATATTACATACAAAAATAAGAGGAATGACCAGCAAAAGTGGACTCCTATATGCTAGAAATAGATGCCGAATCACCTAACCACGAAGAATATGTTCTCAGTAAGACCTGTTGAGGCAAGTGAAATCACAATCAAAATCAAATTCGGTGATGTGGCCAATGACAGCACTGCCTGACTTGGCATCCATGCCAGTGGAACATTAAAAGCACCATTTGAATGTGATCGTTACCAGGGCTGCTGACTGGCTTCCGTGCCGGTGGCACATAAAAAGCACCATTCGAGCGTTATCGTTACCAGCATCACCTTACTGACACTTGTGTGCCGCAGGCATGTAAAAGCACCCACTACACTCTCGGAGTGGTTGGTGTTAGGAAGGGTATCCAGCTGTAGAAACTCTGCCAGATCGGATTGGAGCCTGGTGCAGCCATCTGGCTCGCCAGTCCTCAGTCAAACCGTCCAACCCATGCCAGCATGGAAAGCAGACGTTAAACCATGATGATGATGTGAATAAATAAGCATTGTATTTGACAGAGTGATCTCAATAATAAAGGGTTAAACTTGTCTGCTTTCTCTTGGTTTTCAAGTAAGAAATTGGTTGTTTGTTGCTATGTAGAGAGATTCAGGAACAGCTGTGTGGTTAAGAAACTTGTTTTGCAGCCACGTGATTTTGGGGTTCAATCTCACTACATGACAATTTCGACGAGTGTCTTCTGCTATGGTCCCAGGTTGACTAATGCCTTGTGAGTTAGTTTAGTATGTGGAAACGGTGTGGAAACTGTGTGGAAACTTGTTATATACATATATATGTGTGTGTGTGTACATGCTTGTGTGCACGTGTGCATGTGTGTGTGTGTGTGTATATGCGTGTATTTGTGTTTCTCTTGCCTATCTACTGCTTGACAACTTGTGTTCATTTGTTTAAGTCTCTGCGATTTAGTGTTCAGTAAATGAAACTGAAAGAATAAGAACTAGCTTTAAGAATGTATGTACTGTGTGGTACTGTGTTTGAATGGTTCAACAAAATTCTCCAAGGTGGTGCCCCAGCATGGCCACAGTTCAATGCTTTAAATAAGTAAAAGATAAAAGATACAACTGACATTTGATTTACAGTTAATTATCTGCCTCTTGAAATTTGAAATTAGGTGAATCAGCTGATGTTAGATAAATCAGTTTAGATTTGCAGAGAGAATAACTAGGGAACTTGTTTTTGTGAATGTTTTTTTGTTATTTTAGAGTCATCATCATCATTATCATTATCATCATTGTTTAACGTCTGCCTTCCATGCTGGCATGGGCGGGATGGTTTGACAAAAGCCGGCCAGGCAGAAGCCTGCACCAGACTTCTGTAACTGTTTTGGCAGGATTTTTACAGCTGGATGTCCTTCCAAATGCCAACCACTCTGCAGAGAGGAATTAGTGCTTTTTATGTGGCACAAATACAAGCGAGGTCAGTTTTGGTAAGGTTTTTACAGCTGGATGCCCTTCCAAACACCAACCACTTTACAGTGTGGACTGGGTGCTTTTAAGTGGCACCTGCACTGAAAGGATCACCGAGTACTTGTAAGGACAAAATAGTATTCTTTCCACCCATTTTATGTTTTGAGTTCAAATACCATTAAGATCAACTTTTTCTTTTATTTTCTTGGAATTGATGAATTAAAGCAGCAGTGAGGTGCTTGGGTTGATGTAAGACTTGTTATAGTATCAAATAAAATGTATTTAATTACATTTTACATACGGAGTTCAAACCCAGCTGAAGCCGCCTTTGTCTTTCATCCTTCTGGGGTCAATGAAATAAAGTACCACTCAAGTACTAGGGTTGATATAATTATCTAACCTGTACCCCAAAATTTCAGGCCCTGTGCCCATAACAGGGACAATTATTATTATTTGATAGAATCATTAAAGAGTTAGCCATAATGTCTTGTAATGTCAATTTTGCCTTTAATCCTTTCTGGCACCATTAAAGTACCAATTAGGGTCAATATAATTGACTGCTCTTCTCCCCACCAAGTTTCTGGTCTTGTACCTGTGTTAGGAAGGCTTATTAGTTTAGAAGGTCAGCCTGTTGTCTTTGATGGGTTAGCTATCACTGCAATGCACCCTTCTGTATTTAGGATTTTAAGTTGAGGGAGATTTGGCAGGTATTACTAGCAGGTCAAGTGCTCATGAGGAAACTTCTTTGGATGCATTGGTTCCTGTCAAACCATCCGATCCATGCCAGCATGGAAAAAAACGCTGAATCAGTGGTTCCCAAAGTGGGTGGTATCCTGGGAGCAGCCAAAGGAAAGTGGGGGTGATAATGGGGTAGCTATTCATGTAAAAACAACAAAATAATGGGTTCATTAGGTTAAGTTTTATTTGTTAAATACAGTTGCTTTGAATTTGCTTCAGAAAGAGGTCTATATTTGTGATGGTTTAGTTGGGGTGGGGGTGCTAGGAATGTGGCCTGGGTGTCAACGGGGCGGCAGTCTGAAAAAGTTTGGGAGCCAATGTGCTAAATGATGGTGGTGAGGATGATAATGATAATGACTAGTCAGGTATAGCAATGACCCCAGTGAAGACAATAGCAAAATCTCAGTATATTTACTTGATCTAACAGAAATGGAAGTCAAATGTTCCTCAAACTACATCACTGCCTTCTTTTCAAAAAGAACACATTAGATAACAATAGTCCTGACATATGTTGAGGTGGTCAAGGCTGGAGTGATTGTGATCATATGTCTGAATAACTTGAGTAGGACTGGGACTTAAACAAACAACTGCAACAACAAAATAACAGCAGCAACAACAACAACAACATGAACAGTGGCTGCAGGATTGACAACAACAGTGGTGGTGGTAGCAGTGATCTGAAGTCAAATTCTGCAGAAGTTGATTCTATTATTTTCTGTCAGAGCATGAGTAGTCAACTGGTAGAATTGTTACAGCATGGCAATGCAGTTAAAAAATCACTCTGCAACAATCTGGTTTCAGATTTGGTCCTACCACACAGCATCTTAGGTTGATCTGTCATAGTTTCAAATCAATCATTAATCCTTTTGTCACCATATTTCTGTTGAGATGTTCTGTGTTTCTTTCAATTAATTTTAAATATAACAAAGAATTTAGTAAAACAACTTAGTTATCATTAAGCTAGTGTCAGGAACATAAATTGTGACTAAGGTCTGGTGGAAAATTTTAATTCAGAACTAATGAAAACAGGACATTTGTTCTACAGAGCCAGAGGCAGTTTCAGCTGGGTTGGTATCAAAAAGGTTAAGAATTGTTTCTCTATTACATATTTTAACCCTTTCGTCACCTTATTTCTGTTGAGATGTTCTGTGTTTCTTTCAATTAATTTTAAATATAACAAAGAATTTAGTAAAACAACTTAGTTA
>NC_068991.1:66596127-66601670 GCF_001194135.2 Octopus bimaculoides
ATATATATATATATAATAATATATTAGGGATAAAATCCAAAATTACAGGTAAAAACTCAATTAAAATCAATTTATTAAAACTTAAAATTAAATTAAGCTTCACAGTATAAAATATATTAATATATAGTATTAGGGAAAAGAACCAAGGTTTAAGAACTCATCGATGAAAAACCACTATCACATATAGAAAAAATTTATAATTAAAAGTACAATAAATAAGTATAATATAAATGCAAAGTAAATATCATAAGATCAAGATAATATATATATATATATACACACACACAACAGGCTTCTTTCAGTTTCCACCTATCAAATCCACATACAAGGCTTTAGTCAGCCTGAGGTTATAGTAGAAGATATCCTAGATACCACGCAGTGGAATTGAACCCAGGACCATGTGGTTGGGAAGCAAGTTTCTTACCACACAGCCATGCTTATGCTAACACTATTAACGGAATCACATCTTATTTGCACCTCATCACTATATAATATTGCTTACAAATTTTAGTACAAGGCCAGGCCAGCAATTTTGTGGGGAGTGAACAAGTTAATTACATTGACCCCAATGCTCAACTGGTACTTATTTTTAATGCCCCCAAAAGAATGAAGGACAAAATCAACCTTGGCAGTATTTGAACTCAGAATGTAAAGATAGACAAAATGCTGCTTGGCATTTTTGCCCAACAAGCTTAGCAATTCTGCCAGCTCACTGCCTTTCATCTCTATATAATATTGGTTTCAAATTTTAGCACTAGGCCAGCAATATATAGGGGTTCAGGTAAGTCAATTACATGGACCTCAGTGCTCAACTGGTATGTATTTTAATGACACTGAAATGATGAAAGATGAAGTCGACCTTGGCAGAATTTGAACTCAGACCATTTGAACTCAGATGGATGAAATACTGTTAAGCAATTTTGCCTGACATGCTAATGGTTCTGTTAATTTGCTGCCTTTCATCTCTGTATAATTATTAGCTGATATAAATGTTGGTTGATTGATTTTTTCAGTCATGCTTTACATTGTATAGAGTGAGGAGAGAGAGAGAGAGAGAGTAAAAGAGAGATACAGAGAGAAATAATAGAAGAGGTGCAGGATGAGTGCATGCTCTGGGTTTGGTGGCAGGCAATGAATAAAGGACAACTAAACATGGGGAGAGAGAAAGAATCATAGAGAACAGGAAGGAAGAGGGGGAGTAAATGACGTAGTGGTAAGGGAGTGAATTTTACGAAATGAGAAATTTGTTTTATTTAATTTTATTGTAAGGTAATACATATTTGTTTTTTGAAAATTAAATATTCATAGGAGTGGCTGTGTGGTAAGTAGCTTGCTTACCAACCACATGGCTCCGAGTTCAGTCCCACTGCGTGGCACCTTGGGCAAGTGTCTTCTACTATAGCCTCGGGCTGACCAAAGCCTTGTGAGTGGATTTGGTAGGGGGAAACTGAAAGAAGCCTGTCGTATATATGTATATATATATATATATATATATATGTATGTGTGTGTGTATGTTTGTGTGTCTGTGTTTGTCCCCCCAACATCGCTTGACAACCGATGCTGGTGTGTTTATGTCCTTGTAACTTAGCGGTTCAGCAAAAGAGACCGATAGAATAAGTACTAGGCTTCCAAAGAATAAGTCCTGGGGTCGATTTGCTCGACTAAAGGCGGTGCTCCAGCATGGCCGCAGTCAAATGACTGAAACAAGTAAAGGAGTATAGATGCATATGTGGCTGTGTGGTAAAAAGTTTGTTTTCCAACCATAAGATTCTGGGTTTGGTCCCATTGTATTATGCTGTGAAAACTTTGGAAAAGACACAAAAGAAAGACAATTTTATTCTTTCTAATAGATTTGCAAGATCTTTTTTTACCAAGGAAAAAATCTCTTTATTGAAAAGTAATGGATTGAAATTTTGTATAAAATTGTAAAGATTAATGGCTTAAACATTTTTTTAAATGAAATATTATCAGGCGGATATGTTGTATGGTTAACCAGATATAATATTAATGAAATTAATCAAGTTTAGTATTTTTCTTTGTAAAATGTAAATAACATTTTCGAATGACAATACTCACTATTAATGTTAAAATAATGAAAATCACAAATATTACTAAATATATATCCAGCATGAAATATTGATAAAGTGGCATAGTTTGACAAGAAGATCTTAAATAATCTCCGCCGTATTTTATTACGTGGTCTATATACCTTGCACCTTTAGCTGCTGGATGTTCTGGTTGTGACCGATATATTTCACTTGCAATTTTTATTTTAGCTTTATATTTTGGATTCTCAATCAGTTCATTTATATTTGATACAAGTTCGTCTTTGCTGTAATTAAACAAATCCATTGATATACCGTATCCCTTGATTTGTATTCGATGTCCATTATGATATTGTTCGGCAAATACTGGGAATCCCAACATTGGAACTCCATGATAAAGAGCCTCAAATTGACCATTGTTTCCACAATGTGTAATGAAGAGTTTTGTTTTTGGATGACCCAAAAGATCATTTTGTGGCAACCATTTTGTGACAAAGATGTTCGGTGCTAACTGTTTTGAATCTGGTCGTTTCCAAATGACACTATATTTTATATCTTGAAATGCTAGTTCCATCTTTGCAATGACTTTCTTTGGTAACTCCTCCACGAAACTTCCAAATGAAACAACAATAATCCCATGATTAGATTCATCGGCAAATTTACGTAAGTCCCCTTTCAATGCAGATGCTGGTCTGGTTGATATTCCACCGATGGATATGACATTAGGAAGTGTTGGAAATGGATAGTCCAGTACTGTATCTGTCTCAATCAGATATAAATCAGCTTGTTGCATCAAACTCGTAAAAGTTATATCAGGCTTTTCTGGAGCATATGTTTTAACACTTTTCAGTGGAGCTCCATTTAGTCGTTTGAAATACGTAGACATCGTTACGAAACTGTTTTCAAGTCTGTCATAGAAATTCATTTGATCTGAATTAATAAGTGCCTGGTGAGGAAATGTTGATGGCAGCCAGGGTGTTCGACTGATGGCACAATGTTCAAAATTAAGTCCTTGAAATACATATGGAATAGATAATCTGTATGGTATGATAGCTAGACAGTTACTCATAAACACATAATCTACCACTGCGATTGTTGCATTTATAGCTTTCAGTGATTGAAACCAGTCTTCATCAAGTAATAAGTTATCACAAATAGCGTCCATCGTTTCTTGAAGCTGCTTAAATGTTATATTTGAATTCTTATAAAGTAGCTGCATTCCCATTTCTATAAATGTGAGAAGGTTTGGATCATTTTTCATGTGCATAATTTTTACTCCTTTGTATGTCTTAAAATGCTCAACAAGGTCTTCGGTAATGGGCAAGTAACTTGTATGAGAAAGTTTGCTCAGTTCTCTGCCCATAGAAGCCAAAGACTGTACATGACTAAAAAGTGGCCATGACAGTAGAAGTATGTTGTCAGCCTCAGCAACTTCATTCTTATTCAAAAATGCCAAAAGTAGTATACTGCTAAATAGAATTTTCCACATCATAGTCATTTTGCAGCTTCTTCAAATACCTGAAGGTATTAATAAAACATAATAATTATTACTATAAATCATTGAAAAAAAACAACCCACAACAATGTAAATAAATGAGAAAGGGACAAACCCATTTCAATACTTTAGTCATACAAGAGCTTAATCCTGAATGGAGGAGATCGCAAAGTCATTCTGCTATGATAGAAAGGTGAAGATCAAGAAATGCTGCAGCATGCATTGATTGATAGCATTATCATAAATAGCTATTATCATTATTATCTTTATTAAGCAAGGCCGTTAGAGCTTCAGAAAAACTGCCTTGCAGTATTTCTTCCAGCTGTTTACACTTTGAGTTCAAATTCTGCCATTGTCCAGCTCTTTACATTCTGAGCTCAAATGCTGCCAACGCCAACTTTGCCATTCAATAATTTTGGGGTTGATAAAACAAACACCTACTGAGCTCTAGGGTCCATATAATCGTCTTCCCACTCCACTAAAAATTGCTGGCCTTGTGCCAAAATTAGAATTATTTCCTCTGCCTTAGTGAAGGCAGAGGTATTGTTTCCAGTCATGTTTGTCTGTTTGTCCGTGGACAAGATATTTCAAGAACCGCTGGATGGATTCAGATGAAACTTTCAGGGATGTTTGGCCTCATGACTAGCACGAACTGATTAGATTTTGGGATCGACCTGGTACCAGACAAGGATTCTGAATTATTTTTCCAGTGTTTTTACTTAATTTTTAAGGGATGTCGGGTTCATTTTTATTATTCTTGTTTGTGAGAACAGTCGAGTTTATTTCAGATATTCTCATTTTAAAAATCCTCTCCAGCTAATCGATGAGAGGACATTGGTGTTGCCGTGGCAGAGGTTTGCTCTCTGTGAGTGCTTTTGTTATTATTGTTATTATTATTATCATTATTATTATTATTATTATTATTATTATTATTATTATTATTATTCAGGCGGTGAGCAGATAGAATCATTTGTGTATTGGACAAAATGCTTAGCAGCATTTCTTCCGGCTCTTGAGTTTTTCAATTTACAGTTACTTTCAAATATATTTTTTCATAAGAAATGGGTGCTACTTTGGCGTGTGATCTACAAGCGAGATTACTTTAGGTTACTTTTAAAATTATTTTGTACATACTTAGCATTGTAAATGTATTTTTTCAAAACCAGCTAAAGGAAATGTCCTCTTGGGGTTAGAAAATCGCAGTAGAGTCCACTCAAACAGACAGCCATGTTAAAGCAGAGCCGTCACATGACTTTTAGAGGCTCCCTGCAACTTTTTATTTTGAGGCCCCATCTCTTCAATCAAAATTCATAATCTACGCACCTTTTATTGATAGCTATATTTTACTTTATTCCATCTGAAATTCAATATTTTTCGTTATCCTAAAGAACGTCTTTAAAAGTACAAGTTAAATTTATTTAGGGTTGGAATTATCGTATTATTTCATGTTTAGGAAGGCCAACATTTAATAGGGTTGAATATTTATTCAATGGACTTACAAATATCAGAAGATAAGCATTTCAAAATAACAACTGTGAAGTATAGTTGTCTCGGCTTTTGTATGCGAAGAAGTTTATTCAAGAACACTAAAATACTAAAACATTTTCAGTCCAAAACAAAAGCAAACTATTTCAAACTATATATTTTTGAAAAATAGACGCGAATATTCTCAAAGACTTGATAACAGTCGAAAAAGACTTTTTTAAATTCTGTATTTCACTGTTAGCTGTTGCGATTGGATAGACAATACTACAATACAAACTGTAAAGTCAAAATACCAGAGATGCAAAATATGAAGAAATCACAAATTCAAGGGCAAAATAGTACCTTGCAAAATAAAATACCTCAATCACAAACTAGTTACAACTGAAGAATTGAGATGCTTGGTGACAGTGAGCAAACAATATTTGTATCACTATATATCACACACACAAACTTCTGTGTGTGTGAGTGTGTGTGTGTGTGTGTGTGTGTGTGTGTGTGTGTGCACGCCTTGTTTTTGA
>NC_068991.1:66601680-66605507 GCF_001194135.2 Octopus bimaculoides
GAGAGAGAGAGAGAGAGAGAGAGAGAGGGGGAGAGAGAGAGAGAAATGAAGAGAGAAACGCCAGTGTTTTAATGGTGGCAACTGATGAAGGATATGTTCTCTATGTGGCCTGTGTGTTTTTTGTACCTTGTTTAAATTTATTTACGGTACACCCTCGTATTTCTTTCCTAGTCTGGCTTGAAGTTTTCAGTTAACGTCTTAACCATAGTAAATAGATGGCTCATCTATGTAGTTTGATCTCAACATGAAGCCACTCAACCGCGGAGGCCCCGACCGCAGGGGTTGGAGGGGCTTAGCGACGATCCTAGTTAAAGTGGCTACGAATATTACTTGTCAGTACAACTACTGCGTTGAGCTCTTAAAGAGATTTTAGAACCAGCATTTTTGTTTCTTACCATTTTAATAATAAGAAAATCATGTAATAATTAAAATAAGCGCCTAGATCATCTACCAAAATAAATTTGCTCACGTAGATCACACGGAAAGTAACACTAACACAAAGTAAACTAAAAAGTAACCTAAAGTAATCTCCCTTTAAATTTGTAGACCAAACGACAAAGTAGCACGTTGCTTTTTTAAGAAATGTTGTGAATTTAGTGCTGGTTTCTTGTGAAAATGAAACTGCCTTCGAATCGTCGCATTGTAAAAATCTTTGGATTTATTTCAAAACGGGGGCACCAGTTTTCATTTATGTTTTATGTAGTGCTTTTGGTACCGAAAGACTTTCAAACTTCGTATACTTATCTATTTTGTGTTATAGAACAGAAAAAAAATTTTGTATTCGAATTTATTTCATGTAAAAAATTGTCTTATTTCGATAATTTCTACTAATCACTGACGTCTATTCAGTTGAAAACAGTTAGCGCTGTAACGGTGTATATCGTATTAATCCCCTAACCCTAAAACTAACCCTAACTCTAGAATCTGAACTCTAAAATTGTTACACACATAGATACGCACAGCGTAATTTATTATATAAACAATATATGCGTATAAATTACGATTAAACTGGATGAAATATGTCACAGGGAATAACATTTTTATGACCGCCAAGCAGTAACTCTATTGAGCTGAATAGACGTCCGTGATTGGTTGAAATTACAGAAATACGACAACTTTAACATGGAATAACTTGCGATGTACGTTTTTTTGTTAAGAAGACTAAGAGTAAAAGATGTTTTATATGACACATTCTACCAGTGTCCCAAGTTTCAAAGTGTTTCGTTAGTGTTTTGTTAAGAAAATACTGGTGCCCCCGTTTTGAAATAGATCCAAATCTTTAGCCAACATCTTACGGGTTTGTAGAAATTGAAAAGTAAAGAAAAAAGTAACCTAAAGTAATTTCCCTTGTACACCACAGGCCAAAGTATTATCAAGGAATGTTTCCTTTTTGCTTTTCACAATACTGGTGTAATTACTCCCAAAAATTCAACAATTAAAAAAGGAAAACCATTAATAATATCATTTAATACACATACTCGGGACATCCAATACTATTTTTGCAAGTCCCCGGATTATTTTGGCTTACAATTGCAGTTAGATATACCTAAGACCAACGATCGCCATTTCGTTAAAAACAATATGCGTTTTAAAGAAAACAATTGCAGCGTGGAAGGTGCTTATAAGCCATTTAAAATAACACACAAAAACCATCAGATTCACTTCAACATTTAAATTTAATTTGTCAAAATATTCTCGACGCTTTGAAACCGCGACCTGTTCACTGACAAAATTGATGCAGCACAATTTAACAAAAATTTATATATTGCAAGTTATTTCATGTTAAAGTTGTCGTATTTCTGTAATTTCAACCAATCACTGACGTCTATTCAGCTGAATACAGTTACTGCTGTTTTTGTAAACAATAATTTTTGCCGGTATCAAGATCGTTATTCCCTAAGGTTAGGGTTAGGGTTATGAGTTAGGTTATGGCAAAAATAATCATAACCCTAACCCTAACTCTAAAACTCGAACCCTAACCCTAAAACCAAAACCAGTACAAATGCACGAACGATGTTATAAATAACCATACCACGGATAGTTGTTGTTGACAAACTACGGCACTAATTTTATTCAAGGGAAAAGATCCCATGACACCGTTAGAACATGTTGTTTACATTCCACGGCAGTAATCGTTTTCACCTCAATAGTGATTGGTTGAAATTACCAAAATACGACAATTTTTTACATGAAATAACTTCGAATACAAAAATTTTTATCTGTTCTATAACACAAAATATACAAGTATACGAAGTTTGAAAGTGTTTCGGTACCAAAAACACTACATAAAACATAGATGAAAAGTGGTGCCTGTCAATTCAGAAAGATCCCCATCTGGTCTCTTACCATCACTTCTGGATAATTCCGCCGGCTCCAGAACTGAGGAGATATTAGCCTGAGCTATGGCCCCCTTTAATGATCAGGTTTAGCTTGGTGTGACGAACGAAACGACTGGCATTTAGGCGACATGGTAAACCTTGAAGGCCTGTAGAGGCCTGGGGCCTATCACAGCGACATCTCAATCCCCCACAGACATCGGCTCCCACTCTGAGTGCAATGAAGATGCAGAGCTCATCCAGATTGAGCTGACTATCAATATTGGCCACAGGCAGGGCATCAACCCAGTTCCCCGAGAATGTCACTCTTGGGGAACGTAACACTTTCAAAACTGATCAGATTAATTAACCGAAAAGTAACTCAAAGTAAAGAAAAATTACCAGTCAAAACTCACAAGCAACAGTTCTGTCAGATTTAGGTTTTAAGAGGTTAAAATAGATTTACTTTATACTTACAAAGAGGTGAAGAAAAAGATGCGTTACGTTCAGCTTATACTTCAGAATGTTCACATTCTTCTGAGCCGCCAAAATATAAACGAAAGAAGTTCGTTGATAGAGTGATATTTAATGTTAATTAACCCTTGCAGTTGTAACTCTATCGCTGTTTAATTCATCCATTTATAAACAACAACAGCTACAAAACATGACAGTAATAAATATAAGGTTGTTGAGGCACGAACACAAACTGTGATAAATAACAATATACAAAAAAATTTCTAAAACAGTTTGAAGATATAACATTAAAATAGACTCGTTGATAGTGTTATCAGTAGATAAAATATTTGTGACATCTTAGGAATACAAATAGCATTAATGGTAGGATTACATAGCATGAATATGTATAAACCAGTGAGCATTGTACATTTAGTGAGGGTATATTTAGGCTTATCATAATTTCTTAGACATCAAATCGGGACAACCTTCAAATTGTATGTAAATTGGAATTTCCCTTCGTTTTTTTTTTCACGACTTTAACCGGGAAAATTAAAATGAAGAATGAGAAGTACTATATTTATTCTCTAAAAATGCGTATTACAAATGTTTCAAAATGTGGAATGTTATAACATTGAAGATATATTGTGCAACATAATTTGAACAACCAAACTTAACTTACAGTTAGATTATCCCCCTTTACCAAACAATGAAAAGTACGGTACGTTTCTTGCTTATGTTTGTTTCGTCAAAGATTAACTCTTGGTTAAAGAGCTATTATTTGTAAGGCAATTAGAAATAGATACAGCCAGTATTTCGTTTTTGAGTAGTAGAAGGAACACTTTCGATGATAGTTTGTCACCGCTGCTTCACCAGTTTATTGACAATACCCAGTGTTTTCACTCGTTACAAATAACTTAAGTGATAGACTTAAATCCACTAGCGTAGCTGGGGTGTGGGTGGGGGTGGGGCGGTAGGGTGGCACTTTTAAAGAGGCACAACTTTTGGCAACCCCGCTCGAAATTACCAAAGCATCATTTCTGTAAAGGCCAAAGCTAG
>NC_068991.1:66605645-66608123 GCF_001194135.2 Octopus bimaculoides
GGGTTTCAACATCCAAGCGTTCCCGCTATTATTCGGTCCCTTACCAAGGCAGACAGCGACCAAGCAAGACGTCTAAGCAAGCTCTCCCATTTGAGTGTGGTTGAACCAAGTTGTCTCTATAACGACAACAGCACGAAGAACCGTACATCTACATTTCAGGCTACTCTAAAACCGGACAATTAGAAGCTGTTTTCCTTTTCCACCGAACAATAAATATTTGTTGTTGTTGATCAGTTTGGAGTTTCTGCGTCAGTTCTCTTCCAATTTAATGTAGGAGAGTTAGGTGTATATCTAAAGATATATAACCCACTCTCCTAAACCAGTAAGGTCACACACAACTGTCGAATGCACCTAAGGCTATTTCGAAGGAGCTCTCTGTGTTAGAGTGCTTGGTCCAGGCCAATCCCTTCCTGAAGAATAGAGTTTTTCTGGAGTACATGATAATGCACATGTGTGCATTTCTAACCGCAGTGTGGGTTCTAGTAAAATCCAGTGCTCTATACAATAATTCTCTCCATATAGACGGATGGAAATCCCGTTTCATCTTTTTCTCAGCACCTACAAACCAGATGTGATACTTAATCACCTCCAGTAACGGAGAGCAGTCACCATATTTCCCATACTTTCTATCTCTAACGAGTACAGTTATTAGAGGATCGTCTGAAACCGAATGGTAAAATCGGTTGTAATGGCTCTATAATACTGTATACTTAGATTAATATACACACTCTACTGACAAATATACGAGTGCTTATTTTTTTCTGATTTATGGATTCTTTGGCAACTTACGCCCTTCCATATGTTGCAGAGTATTTTGCAATAGGCCACTTGAAGCTTGTGCCTTATAGCTGCTACCCCTGGCAGCACGCTCTTCATAGTCATCAAAACTCACCATAGATATATACGCATCTTTTTACCGCCATGGAATTATATTCACCTAGGATATAAAAAAAAATCCTAACTCCATATAACGAGATCTACACAAGGATGCTGCAAGAGAAGATGATAAACCTAGTCAGATGTATGAGATGGAAATTCTTTTTCTTCAGCCATATTAATCCACCCGCAGAGTCCGAACACTTGGATTCAAGAATTTCCCACCCAAGATCAAGGAGCTAAGGCCTTTGAAAATGACCTGTTGAAGTGATTCAACACATAGTATATGCTTTTCCCCTTTTCTTGCCATTTTCCCCATTTTGTTCTCCCCCATTCCCTATTCTTTATTCGTTTTCGACATGATACTTAAATCCGAAATGTCAAAACAATTCCCTTTCCTCTAAGTGCAGTCTTTCTTTTGCCTGTTTTTCTCTTATTTTCATTGTATGACTTACACACACATACACACTATTAAACAATATATTTTATTGTTGTTGTTTAGTCTCAAGGTAACGCTGATCAAGCTGACCTATGATAAACCGCAGTCCATCAGTAACCATATATCATTTATGCAGTTTCCAATGCCTCCAAAACGATAATAAAATTTCAACTCTGATGAAAACAAAATTATACTCTTGTACATGGTCACTAATTAATCTTTGTAATATATGTATGAAGACAATTGTATGAATATCAGAGAAGGCCAGGCGTTGTAAGGTTTATACCCTTATATCAACAGTGTACATGTCTACGCATATGATATGGCACTTCTTTCTTGATAACCTTTTGTACAAGAGACTCTTCCGAGATACTACGCATCGACGTATCATTATATACATATCAAACACGCAGGCACACGCACACACCTCCCCCACACACTTTAAATAGAGCCATTGAATCAAGGTTAGCATCAGAATATTTTGCTTCCTCTTCCCTCTGCCCCACAATGAGCACCTTCTTAGATTTTTTTCTACAATCTCCCCTAGCCATCCCCTCTTTAAACAGGGTGAAAAATGCGGTTGAAAAATTACAAATAAACTTGTAAGCAAAAGAGTTCTAGTTTTAAGATCATGAATACCGAGTAAATAATTTATATGTCAAAATTTGAAATGTTTCACACCAAATCATGTGACTGGGTCATTACACCAACAGCCCTCTTGCCTTGCCCATCCTCCTCTGTTTCACGAATGAACTCACTTCATTATCAAATATTTATATGAAGGCGGCGAGCTGGCAGAATCGTTAGCACCCCGGACAAAATGCTTAGCGGCACTTCGTCCGTCTTTACATTTTGAGTTCAAATGCTGCCGGGATTGACTTTGCCTTTCATCCTTTTGGGATCGACAAAATAAGTTCCAGTTGAATAGTTGGGTTCGATGTAATCGACTTAACCCCTCCTCCGAAACTGCTGGCCTTTGTGCCAAAATTTGAAATCATGATTTAAAATTTTTTTGTTTGTAAGCGCAGTTACCTTCGTTGACAGCGGGTTTAAACAAGCTGGCCAATAGAGGGCGTAAGCAACGTTAAGGTTCAGAGACCCAGCTCTTTCTCTTTTCTCGCCAAGACGTCGGACAGTAAAGACGTGATCTAGTCTCTCTCTCT
>NC_068991.1:66608223-66610908 GCF_001194135.2 Octopus bimaculoides
TGGCCGCAGTCAAATGACTGAAACAAGTAAAAGAGTAAAAGAGTATCAAAGACAAAAAACTAAATTAGATTTCTCTAAAATTTGTAGGTTTAAATTTGAGATTATCTTCCCTCATACCATATTCATTATCTCACAAAGGTATATGATTTTAGCCTCACTTATAAATTCAAATATGGAAACCAAATTGTACAAATGGAAAAACACCAATGTAACACCAAGTGCCTCAAATGGTGCGATCAACAGAAGCAGTTGGTGTTGCATTGATGTTTTTCCCTTTTCTTTTTTTTTTGTTTTTCTTTTGTAAAATATATTCCTTTTCACTGAATTATTACAAATTGTAACAAATTGTAAGATTATACGAATTATTAATGTTTGAACGTGCTTGTTTTGTTACCAGGGATATGTTTCACATTTTATTGCATCAATATTATTATAAAATTTAGTATTTTAAAACTAAATTTAATTTACACTTCTTCTTTACATCAGCATATTATAAACCCCAGGTGTCAAATATATGGCCCCTATCATTGTTGTATCAGTCCCAGACTCAACTTTTAAATTGCAAAATAAAATTAATTTTGTAAAATATATGGTGTCATCTTATAAATAATACGGTTTTTTCAATTGAACTAAAAGTCGATTGGAGACGGGATAAACTACCTGCATCAACTTGTTATAAAAGCAGGTAGTAATTTTACCTTGTCCTTATTCTTAGTGCCAGTTTTGAAGAGTGCAGTTCTATTTTAACAGTTATTTTTTCAATGTTATAATGGAGATGACAAAGGAGCATATTCAGCATATTTTTCTTTATGAGTTCAATAAAGGGAACAATGCAATGGAGAGTGCGAGGAATATTAATGCAGTATATAGTGGTCGAACAATAAGCGTAAGCCAATCTGTGGTTCCAGAAATTCCGAGCCGGAAACTATAGCCTAGAAGACGAACCTCGTTCTGGAAGATCTGTAGAGCTCGATGAGGACGTCCTGCAAACCCTGGTGGGACAAAATCACATTGTAACTGTTGAGGAACTAGCTTTGATTTGGTCATTCAACCAGTCATTCAAGTCAGCGCTAGAAGAAAAGCCACCATCTTTGGTTTCAAAACAAAAGGCGTTCTTCCATCAGGAAAATGCTTGGCCACACACAGCAAGGATGACATTCCAAAGGCTGGAGCAGTTTGAATGGGAAACGATGCTCCACCCACCATATTTGCCAGACATTGCCCCATCTGACTATCATTTATTCTGCAGTCTTCAAAATCATTTGGATGGGAAAAATATGAATTCTGTAGATGAGGTCAGAACTGTACTGGAGGAGTATTTTTCGTCACGGACAAGTGAATGTTGGAAGAGAAGCCTTGCTTCCAGATAGATGGAAGAGCATTGTAGAAAATGAAAGAGTTTTTTTTAGATAAAAGAAGAACTTTATCTTAATTTTGAAAATTAAAAGAAGTATAAAAAAAACCGCATTATTTATGGGATGACCCAATATGTCGCGAGCATGCGTACAATACTGCAACAGGTGCATTGCTTCGCGTCATTCTGATTTTATGTTGTCTCAAGTCACAATTTGACGATTGTGATGATGTGGAAATGGTAGTGGATCTTTGTCATCCGACGCTGAGAATTCAGGAAGACGATCGACCGAATTATTTGTCCATAAATTAACGTGTAGCGGCTGAGCAATTTCACCGATACGTGTAAATTTAACGTAACTTTTAGGCAAAATGAACTAGATAAGGCGTGTGAGAAGGTTGTGCTTTTTGAAATACTGATACAATCTACCTATTATTCTGTACAGTTCCCGTCTACCCAGTCTTCCTCACAAGATATAAATTAAACAAATAATATTAAAAAAAAAAAAAATTTCCCAGATTGCTAGACAACGAGATCGAACCAGGGACATCTTGGTTGCAATGCGAATTTCATAGCCATTCTGCTACGCAGTCTACTCATGGGAAATAAATCCCGAATAAACAGAACTTTTTGTAGAGTTATTTCCCTTGCACGAATAAATTATTTTTAGACGGAAATTAACGAAAATGGATATAGTTTACGAACAATTTAATTCTCCTAAACGTAAAATACATTCAAAATATCATATAAATAAATGCGAGGAGATGAAAAAACCCCAAAGTTGCAACCGAATAATTGGAAAATAAAAATTATTCACGTTTACGTATGTTTTGCAAGATTCTTGGTATGAAATCGTATGTTGAAACAGATATTGCTAGACTTAGGGTTGGTCATATTTTGCCAATAAAACACACGCACTATATATTAGGTCTTCACTTCAACTTCATTGTTATTACCTCCACCTTAGCGAAGGTGGAGGTATTGTTTTCAGTCGTGTTTGTTTGTCCGTGGATAAGGTATCTCAAGAACAGCTGGATTCGGATGAAACTTTCAGGGATGTTTGGCCTTGTGACTGGCACAGTCTCATTAGATTTTGGGATCGATCGATCCGGTACCGGACAAGGATTCTGGATTATTTTTCCGATTTTTATTTTTATTTGACATGTATATGTAAAGTTTCACATAGCTCTGATGTACACGCACACATATACTCACACATTTTCAGCGTTGAACATTACCATCCCATTTCCATTGCACGCACACATACACACACACACATGCACGCAAACATACCTCTCTTACACACACACACACACACACACACACACACA
>NC_068991.1:66612595-66615477 GCF_001194135.2 Octopus bimaculoides
GATGCTGAACGGACGCACGTACGTTCGCATTCCACTCGAACGGTGCAGTGGGTGGCCGAACGAACGCACGTACTTCGATTTCCGCTCGAACGGCGCAGAGGGAAGCCGAACGGATGCACATACTTTCGAATTCCGCTCGAACGGTGATGGCGGAGGCCGAATGGACGCACGTACGTTCGAATTCCGCCCTAACATACGTGCGTGCAGAAGGAGGCCGAACGGACGTACGTACGTTCGAATTCTGCTCGAACGGACGTGCGTGCAGAGGGAGGCCGATCGGACGCACGTACTTTCGAATTCCGCTCGGACGGTGCAGAGGGAGGCCGAACGGACGCACGTACGTTCGAATTCCGCTCGAACATTCCCAAAATGTTCAATGCCATTCCCTGCATATCTAGTTTTATATCAGACTGACTTTCCTCTAGAGACATGCTTTTAGTAAAAGTTAAGGGGTACCTCACTCCTAGTGGTCTTTTAGCACGTTGAACACCATCCCTGAATTTGCGAGGACGCGTGATATTGCAAGATAGATATTGAACATACATTCAGTTAATTCACTTTTTATGGGTCTTCTTTTTAGTTCTGCTAAGTTTCTTGCAACCCTCGTTTAATCACCGACGACCCGACTATGCAACAGGTTGTACTGGAGTCCATGTTACCAGTTGCACTCTTGAAAAACTTCTCGAGTGACCAACACATGCATACATACATACATACATACATACATACAGGCAGGCAGGCAGGCAGGCATTCACAAGGCTTTGGCTAGCCCGGCGCTATTGTAGAAAGCACTTTCCCAAAGTGCCGTGTTCTAGGACTTTTCTGTTTGGCTGCACCTGTGGAATTTCAAAGTTTATTGAAAATTTTAAAATTTGGTGTATTGATGTAATTTTTCACGATGAATCTCAGGCAATATTTCACTTTTTCCGGAAACATTTTTTAAAAAAGTGATACAGACTTAAAGTTTGATCATTTTTAACCCAGTCAGAAAATAAGATTTGGAAGTTGACAGCTTGTACGTGACAGCATGTGCTGTCAACTGTAAAGAAATGAAATATTGGCGGAATTCTACTTTACGAACATCATATAAACCCTCATAACTTTTTATTTTTTTAAATTTTCATAATTTTTTTGTGAGTTTGCATTCTACACATGGGAATTCATACGACAATGCAAAACCAAAACAAAATATTTGGGGGTGCGTGATTTAAGGCCTATGTAGCTGTTATATTTAGCACATCATATCCACCTCAATGAGTAGAATATATATGTCAATACGTGCTTTCTTGCAGACAAAAGAGTTCGACTAAAACGCTAGAAGACGGTGCTCCAGCGTGGCCGCAGATCAGTGACAGAAACCAGTAAATGAACTGACCACACTACGGATTTTCAGTCTTATGGATATTTTATCGATGAATATTTGTCCAAGCCCTAGCATAAAACCGCTTTTGAGACCGATCTGGATACGCACGCACGCACGTACGCATGCACACACACACACACACACACAACGGATTTCCGCACAGTTTCCGTCCACTCAATTCCATTCGCAAAGAATTTATCTGCACTAAAATATTTTCGCAGTATTAGGGGAGGTCACTCTTCATGTAAAGGGAGCGCCCTGTTTCTCCTTGTGTTTATTACCTTCTAAATAATATGCTTGAAAATGGACACCGATACCTCTACCAACAACTATTAATTAAATGAAAGCTTTATGAAAGCTATGTAAGAAATACCTGTTATTGCCATCATTGAAGCTATTGATAAAATAAATAACTTAGATTTATTTTTCTTGTTTTATATGCTAATGCCGTTTAATAACTTCTGCGATTTAAAAAAAATTTCATTGCAAAGTATTAAAACGTTGAGATACATTGTGTGTTCCAATATATTATGGGTGTTCATTGAATTTTGATTTTACGTAAAGATACATAAAAATAAAGAAATGGGCACTCCCTTCTATGCGTATGTAAATGTATGTGCGTATCTCTGTGTATGTACGTGTATGTATGTGAATGTGTGACGTGTAAATGAAGAGTGATCTCCCTTCACCTTCTGAAGTCAATGGAAGCCACTGAGACTTTGTTAGTTTCACATGTTTAATACAATGAATTGGAAAAATATCGATTAACTGAAATAGAGTTTTAAATCAGGAGTCAAACACTCCTTCTAAGCAAAGGCAATGATATCAGTTAATCAATACTTTCGGCAAAGGAAGATTTTGCATTAAAGCTAACTGGTGAATTTTTTTAAAATAAAAACATTTAAATTTCATTGGATACTCTTTTACTCTTTTACTTGTTTCAGTCATTTGACTGCGGCCATGCTGGAGCACCGCCTTTAGTCGAGCATATCGACCCCGGGACTTATTCTTTGTAAACCTAGTACTTATTATTATCGGTGTCTTTTGCCGAACCGCTATGTTACGGGGACATAAACACACCAGCATCGGTTGTCAAGCACTGCTAGGGGGACAAACACAGACACACAAACATATATATATATACATATATACGACGGGCTTCTTTCAGTTTCCGTCTACCAAATCCACTCACAAGGCTTTGGTCGGCCCGAGGCTATAGTAGAAGTCACTTGCCCAAGATGCCACGCAGTGGGACTGAACCCGGAACCATGTGGTTGGTAAGCAAGCTACTTACCACACAGCTGGAAGATATATTTCGCAAGAAATGTGATTTTCCTTAAAGAAAAGTTAAACATGTGATGTGAGAGAGAGAGAGACTAGATCACGTCTTTACTGTCCGACGTCTTGGCGAGAAAAGAGAAAGAGCTGGGTCTCTGAACCTTAACGTTGCTTACGCCCTCTATTGGCCAGCTTGTTTAAACCCGCTGTCAACGAAGGTAACTGCGCTTACAAACAAAAA
>NC_068991.1:66617223-66618315 GCF_001194135.2 Octopus bimaculoides
GCTGAGCACTCCACAGACACGTGTACCCTTAACGTAGTTCTCGGGGAGATTCAGCGTGACACAGTGTGACACAGTGTGACAAGGCTGGCCCTTTGAATTACAGGCTCAACAGAAACAGGAAGTAAGAGTGAGAGAAAGTTGTGGTGAAAGAGTACAACAGGGTTTTCCACCACTCCCTGCCGGAGCCTCGTGGAGCTTTAGGTGTTTTCGCTCAATAAACACTCACAACGCCTGGTCTGGGAATCGAAACCGCGATCCTATGACCGCGAGTCCGCTGCCCTAACCACTGGGCCATTGCGCCTCCACACACGCATGAATGGGGACAGCTGCATAAAGAAGTGCCGATCACTCAAGGTGGATGGTACCCACAGTAGAGGGAGACCCAAGAAGACACTGGATGAAGTGGTAATGACCGATCTCAGGAATTTGGGCCACACGGAGGAAATGACAATGGACCAAGATGTCTGGTGATATGAAGTTCTTGAGAAGACCTGCCCAAGTCAGTGAAACTGAGTTCTACAAGTGCTGTGTGTCTCACCCACACTTAACAAGAAAGCTTCTCACACTTTCTACCACAACAAACCAAACTGCATCTCTACATCTCTTCTCTTCCTCACATTTTCATTTCATGCACTATGCTTACCTCCCACTCCCCAATCCTGTCCTCTTGACCCTGTTTCATTGTATCATTGCTGTCTGTTTGCCCCCTGACCTGTGTGTTCCATCCACACGTAACAAGAAAACTTCACTCACCCTACCCCAACAAACCAATCTACATCTTCACACAAATCTCTTCTCTTCCTCACATTTCCTCCTTCATACACTATGCCTAGCTCTCACTCCCCAATCCTGTCCTCTTGGCCCTGTGCCACTGTATTCATTGCTGTCTGCTTGCCCCCTGACCTGTGTGTTCCATCCACACGTAACAAGAAAACTTCACTCACCCTACCCCAACAAACCAATCTACATCTTCACACAAATCTCTTCTCTTCCTCACATTTCCTCCTTCATACACTATGCCTAGCTCTCACTCCCCAATCCTGTCCTCTTGGCCCTGTGCCACTGTATTCATTGCTGTCTGCTTGCCCCCTG
>NC_068991.1:66618857-66625851 GCF_001194135.2 Octopus bimaculoides
AAGGAGTGGCATATTTTACCACGACAGACACGTACACAGCATCGAATACCACGATGTGAGTGAAAGCTGCTCTCACTGTATTGTCCGGTGTCTGGTAATCCCTTCGATACCGACATCAAACCAAAAAAAGAATCCTGACCACAGAGTGTGGGTAATTATGTCAAATGTCACTGGCAATGTGCATTCAGCTGATTGCAACTGTTAAAGCAAGTCACTGAGCATGCGTACATGTCATACGGGAGAGTTCCAATCAGGGGTGGATAACACCTTATAGGAAAGCCCTATATACCCAGGTTTTTCACCACTTACTCTCTCTCTCTCTTTAATCACACTTCCTTCGCAATATCCTGCCACTTATATTATGGCATTGGAACCTCAAGGGTATGCCTTGGCACTTGCCACCATCTATATCTCTCTCTTCCTTTATTCAACCATCCCATTTATATTCTGATCCCTGTTCCTTGTGACTATGCCCGGCATTTTGCCACCATCTCTATCTTGCTGTCACCCACTCCCTGTCTCCTTCTCTTGCATTTCCCTCAGGTTGGGTAACTGTGTATTTCCTTAGCAGTGGCACACCTGTTTCTGTCTTCATTCTTGATCTCTCTCTCTCTCTGGCCAGGTAACCTTGTACTTCTTCTACAGCAAGACACTTGTATCTGTCTCACTATAACCTTTCATCATCCAACACAAGATCACCTCCTCCAATTCACCTTTCCCTCTAGATAATTTTTTTTTTTTTTTGTCTTGCAAGTACTTGGTTATCCTGTCAGTGCAGGTGCCACTTAAAAGTACCCAGTCCACACTGTAAATTGTTTGGTGTTTGGAAGGACATCCAGTTGTAAAAACCTTGCCAAAATTGACCTCACCTGTATTTGTGTCACATAAAAAGCACTACTGACCTCACCTGTGCTCGTGCCATGTAAAAATCACTAAGTCCACTCTGCTGAGTGGTTGGTATTAGGAGGGGCATCCAGCTGTAAAAATGCTGCCAAAATGGTCACAGACGTCTGGTGCAGGATTCTGTCTGGATGGCTCTTGTGAAACTGTCCCACCCATGCTAAGCATGGAAGGTGGACATTAAATGATAATGATGATGATGAATGTATGCATTAGGCACACCTATACAAATTTTCTTTATAACTTTCAGAAGAATGAATATTTTTCAATGAAATTTCCTACGTATACCTTTTAGATGATGTAGATTCTGATTATATTGGAATTTGGGAAATAGAGGAGAACAGCTTCAGTTAATTCACATGAGTCAACTTTATTTCCTCATAACTTACAGAAAAATTGGAATTTTTTAATGAAATTTTCTTCAAATACCTTTCAGATGGTGTAAATTACAATTATATTGGAATTTAATGTGAAAAAAAAAAAGAAACAATCGGTAAGCATGCACATATACATGTGACATTCATCACATGTATGACCACATAATGGAGCGTGAAATTTCGAAAATTATGTCAATGTGTCAGTATTTTCGCATTAAATTGTGCTATAATCACAATTTACTTCGATTGAAAGGCATTTGCATAAAATTTCATTAGAAATAGCGATTTTTCTTAAAGTTGTGAAGGAACAAAGTCATGGTGATAGCACCCTTGTGTAGGTATGCCCTGTATGTATATATGTATAATAATAATAATAATAATAATAATTTGCTAATAGAAATTGAAAAAATGTGGCACCTCAAGGCGACTACCATACCAGTGATTGTAGGATCTCTAGGAATGATAAAAAAAGGTACAGAAACCTATTTGAAAATGATACCAGGCTTACCATCTCTACAGGAAGTGCAAAAAATCGTGCCAACTGGAACGGCTAATGTACTAAGAAGAGCATTATCGCTGTGAAAACAACATCCATTCATGATTTTTTTTTTTTTTTTTTTCTGAAATACATGTTTTACCTATGAATTTGCGTGTGTAAATTGGGAATGCATACAACAAGTTTCTCTGCCCTAGGTGTACGGAAAACACTCGGCGAGAAATGGGAGAAAATTTGAAGAAAGAAGAAAAAAAAAACAACATAATAATGATAATAACAACAACAAGAGGAGGAGGAGGGGGAAAGAAAGAAGTACACACATGCGCGCATGCACACACACACACATACATCTAGCATCACAGTTATCCCACATTTGTATGTGTATAATGGTCATCTCCAAGTCTTACCAATTGAGCCGAATATAATTCGTGGAGATGTAAATTGGTTGAAACATGTTTATTTGTTTCATGAGTTTACTTTAAAGAAGATGCACCCAATTTTTGGTTACTTTCCCTTGTTTATCCTCAGAATTTAAGTAAAAAAAAACGCTCATTGCTTGGTTAATCGCAAGATTTAGGCACATTTAGTCTGCAGATCACATTTGTGTGTGTGTGTGTAAGTGCGTGTGTGTGTGTGTGTATGTGTGTGTTATGAATTTTTTTCTTTAACTTCTAATCTTCAAAAGGATGATAGGCAAAGTCGACCTCAACAAAATTTTCTCTTTTTTAAAAAATCAATCTGCTGAACTTGGCTACAAGCATACAAGGCCTGTGTATATATATATGTATATAAATATTTGTGCGTGCGTGTGAATGTGTGTGTGTGTGTGTGCGTGCGCGTGTGTGTATTTATGTATATTGGATTTCCTCACAGTTTCCATCTACCGAATTCACTCACAAGGCATGGGGCTATAGTAGAAAACACTTGCCCATCAATACCCCTACTGAAGCAGGATAGCCAAATTTCTTTTGATGCTGTCTATAAACTTTCCTGAGAACATTGGGAATTGAAATAGTATTTTAGACTAATAATATGATTGTTTATGGTTATCCTATTGGAGAAGAGCATGAAAAATCTCTGAAACTTACTCAGACATGTCTAAATGTCTGTCAAATACTGACTGAATTACCTGCATGTACCAACGTAGAGATGGAGCAACCACAGGGGTCATCCAGATTGTATCTAGGTAGAGCATTTGCTGGGATTAGAGGATAGAAAGAGTGAAGGGTGTCCACAGTTAGTGCAGATTGTCTACAACTGGTTGGTTACTCAGGCTACAAGTTTTTGGACTGCATTGTCAACTTAGCTAGGAATCATAGACAGGTGTTCAGTTACTTAAAGGTGGACTTTCATAGCATACAAAAGGAGCAGGGTGAGTCAACAACTGAGTCATGTAACAGATAAGAGGAATAATCACCAACAACCAGTGACGGGGTGCTACAAAGAGGCGATTATATCTTAATCAATAACATCTAGTAAAAAGCTGTAGTGACGTCATTTTGAGGGTCTCCAGCATGCATGCACAGGGTTGGAACCTTCCGGAAGGCCTGCCGAAAGGTCCCTGATGCGCATGAGCAGAAAACTAGCAGCAGCAGAGTTGTTTTGTATCACCAGACTCGAGATGCAGCTGCTGAACTTTGCAGACGTGTTCTCAGCAGCTATGTGTTTGCCTCTGCTGCTGACCATTATTTGACCAGCTCAGTATTTGACCAGCTTGGTATTTGACCAGCTCTGTGAAGCTGGAGTCCTGTGAAGAATGCCTTCATAAATTATGTTTAACACTGACTTTGCTGCTTCTACACCAGTCCTGGCTACTGATTGTCCCAAGGTGTAAATTTTTGTACATACAAAATAAAAGGATTGTTTTTATGTTCGGATGTTTTCTTGTTCTGATAATTTTCCTCTGACATTTATGTAAGGAATTGTGTGGCACCCTTCCAGTGCCAATCCTCTATATTCATCGTCTTACAGAGCTTTAGTTTTCAACATCTAGTAAAGTGCTTTAGTTTTCAACCTGTTATGTTGGTGTAATTATTTTATAGTCACTGGGCCTAAAATTAGGTCTAATATGTTAAGATTATCTATCACTGTTTCATTCAAAGCAGCAAATTATAACCATTATCAATAAAATATTCATCGATCATAAATGAAGTAACATGACACTCACATAAAGTATATGGTAATTAAGGTACAATATCATAGCTGGATACCTGTATAATAATATATATAACTTTTGGATAAACTGATCATGCTCTAAAGAAAAATATATTGATTTTCTTTTCACTGGATTGAGTACGTTTTATAATTGGTGGGCAAGTAACTGAGAGTGCGGTTTCCTGGAATGGCTGTATGGTTAAGAAGCCTGCTTCCAAATCATGTTGTCTTGGGTTCACTTCTTCAATGAAACCTTGTGACTGGATTTCGTAAATGGAAACTGATAGAAGCCAGTGATGTTTATATATGCTTTTAATTATTTGAATTATTCCTCTGAAGAAGGGGCTGGTTTCTAACAAAGATACGAAGTCCCATGATTGGAATGTAGATAAAAACAATGTTACATTGTAAAACTGAGGAAAGTCTTGCATAGTTCTACTGTTCCACTTACAGATTGTATTTGTTATGTGTGAGTTGGTTGATTTCTTATTCTGAAAACCCTAGCTTATCCAGATTGTCACAAAATCAAGTGCACTAATTATTATTGGTATAAACGTGAATTTATAATCTGGATATAGAAGCTGGAGGTTTTGAAGCAGTTGTCCATAGTTATCCTGTTTCTCTTTCGTTTCCAAAGATATATTCACATCAGCAACACAGCTGATCTCTATGAGAGTATATACTTTATCTTGTCTGTCCCAAACAACAGTGTCTGGCCTGTTATGTTTACATTTGACAGCTTACAAGATGAATAGAAGAGTACTGAAGATTGAGGACTGAGGACTGAACGTTGATGGATTCCTACCTTCATGCTAAATTCATCACATTAAGATGAAAGACTGTGATGGCTGGCATGGCAAGACAAGGGGCCATGGCATGTGATATAGTAAAATGAAAGACTGTGGCAAGTGGCATGGTGAGATGAAATACTGTTGTGAGTAGAATAGGGAGAAGGATGGTGGCAGGGGTTATGCAGAGATGAAGGACTGTAGAGGTTACTGCAGACTATCTGTCTCAGTGGTCAGTAATTTTAAATAGGAACTGATATAGAATAGAGAAAGAACTCTTATGTCCCCCTGCTAAGAACTCTTAAGAATAGAGACAGATGACTCTTAAAAATAGAGATACCCTTAAGTCCTTCTGCATAGGATTCTTATAAACAGAGAGATAAGTCCTTCTGCATAGGACTCTAAAAGAACAGAGAGAGGCTCTTAACTCCTGCAAGATAAAATGTATTCATTACACTCTGTAAAGTGGTTGGTGATAGGAAGAGAATGCTCTTCCTATAATGCTAAAAACTAGAACACAAGAGTGAAGTGTAGACACCACAAGCTACCATGCAGATGCAGAGCAGTAATTCCAAATAAGGACTGATACTCACATGTACAAGGGACGACTTTTCAATGTCATTGATACAAGAACATGCATCTAGGTTCACACAGTAAAACATACACAACAAAAAAAGTTGGACGGTTTTTTTCTCTGTTGCTTAGAGTGATAACAAATGATGCAGACCACAATGAGTGACAAAATCCATCCAACACAGGAGGAGAACGACAATGACATCTGGTCCATTGCTCTGTTCTTTCATCCTCCTTGCCTACTGAAAACTGAACTTTAAATAGACAAGGTTGAAAGTAAATAGTCTGCTGACTGGTCTGTCTTACAGCTGTTTCTTCATCCACTTTCTAACCTTCGGTAGTTTCTCTCTCTATTTCAATTACTCACTTATGCATGCACACACATACAAACATACACACACACACACACACACACATACATACACTTCTATATATATATCCAGAACTGTAAGGACAGTCTGAAAACTTGACTGTTGAGAGAAGGCCGCAAACGACCCATCCTTGTTTTTTCCTGTCTGCCTTTTGTTCCATTAATATATATATATATATATATATATATATTCTTTTATTCTTTTACACGTTTCAGTCATTTCACTGTGGCCATGCTGGAGCACTGCCTTAACTCTTTCTATACCAACCCCGCTGAAACCACCTCTGTCTCTGTATAGTACAAATGTCTTGCTTTCCTATGTTTTGAATTAAAATCTTCCACCAAACCTTAGTCACAATTTATGTTCCTAGTGGTGGAGTTTCCTCACTACCCACTAACCTCGATGACCTTAAACATTGAATAACATCAGTGATCAACTCAGTGGATCGTGATATGTTGATATGCATCTGGGAGGAATTCTCTTATTGCATTGATGGTGGCCACATTGAACACTTGTAAGACAAGAAGTGAAAGTTGAATGTGAGTAAATACTTGTGACTTAGCTGGGGTTTTCTATTGCTTTTCCTTATTAAAAATATTGCGTAATGAAATTGGTTCATTCTTTTTGAATAACCCGGTATATATGTGTGGAGGCACGTGGCTTAGTGGTTAGGGTGTCAGCATCATGATTGTGAGATTGTGGTTTCGATTCCTGGACCGAGTGACACGTTGTGTTCTTGAGCAAAACTCTTCATTTCATGTTGCTCCACTCCACTCAGCTGGCAAGAATGAGTAACGCTGCGATGGACTGGCATCCCGTCCAGCTGGGGAACACATACGCCATTGAAAGCGGGCCAATGAGCCTGGCTAGGCTTTAAAAGAATGCATTTATTTTTATTCTGTATATATACAGAAAAAAATTTATTTTATTCTCAACTGTGTGATAATGCTAATAAATAGAATTATCAGGATAAATTATTCATACATTGCAGAAAAATACATTACTGGCCAGCCATGAGACATGAACTCACATCCCTGTGATTACGCATCAAGTGCTTTACCATTAAGCTAAACTGCCCAGTAACGAATTCTTCTGCTATTTTAGAACTTATAAATTTAACTTCATAAGAAGCTAACGTTAAATTCAACTTATGATGAAAGTAAAGAAAGTTTGTTTTAGAAGCATTGAGTTGTATTGAAAGATACAGAAATAAATTTATTTTATTCTCAAACATGTGATAATGTTAATAAATAGTGAGATCAGGATAAATTATCCATACATTGCAGAAAAATACATTACTGGCCAGCCATGAGACATGAACTCACATCCCTGTGA
>NC_068991.1:66625996-66626569 GCF_001194135.2 Octopus bimaculoides
ATATATATATATATATATATATACATACATATGATGCGATTCTTTCAGTTTCTGTCTACCAAATCCATTCACAAGGCTTTGGTTGGCCTGAGACTATAGCGCCCAAGGCGCTATGCAGTGACTGATCCCAGAACCATGTGGTTGGGAAGCAAGCTTCTTACCACACAGCCACACCTGCACCTATGACAACATATGTAAAAATATGTATGGGCAGGAAACACAGACGGGGTCGGGGACGTGGGTATACTTCTTGCAGAGAAATGGGTGGATAAGGTAATCAAGGTGGTTAGAGTATGCGATAGAATACTTAAGATTAGATTAGTCCTACACCATGGTTTAGCAACCATTATCTCGGCCTATGCCCCTCAGCCCGGGCTACCCGACGGACAGAAAGACCAATTTTATGACACCCTTCTGCAGACTACCTCATCGACGAATGACAGGGACCTTCTCTTTGTGGCTGGTGACTTCAATGGACATGTTGGACAACATTCAGGGGGCTTCTATGGCGTACATGGAGGCTATGGTTTTGGTTCCCGCAATGAGGAGGGAACCAGGCTGCTGGAGTTCTGT
>NC_068991.1:66630495-66631563 GCF_001194135.2 Octopus bimaculoides
TGCCAGTGCCCCTGGACTGGCTTTTGTGCGTGTGGCACATAAAAGACACCATTTCGAGCGTGGCCGTTGCCAGTACCGCCTGACTGGCCTTCGTGCGGGTGACACGTAAAAGCACCCACTACACTCTCTGAGTGGTTGGCGTTAGGAAGGGTATCCAGCTGTAGAAACTCTGCCAAATTAGAGTGGAGCCTGGTGTTGCCATCCGGTTTCACCAGTCCTCAGTCAAATCGTCCAACCCATGCTAGCATGGAAAGCGGACGTTAAACGATGATGATGATGATGATGATGATACACCTCATTATAAACAAGCACAATTATGAAACAATCAATAACTTGAGAACTCTAGAAAAGACAATTGCCAAATTAACTGCCATGGTTGAGATAACTGACAGCTATCTGATATATCGACAAAATATAAAGAAAGGTAAATACTTTAACAGCATAAATTTAGTGAATAGGATCGATTTTTAAGTTATTGACAATCAGAACCTAACATCTTGTATTAAAAAAATTAATTAAATATAAAATTCATATAATACCAGTTTGTATAATACCAGTGAGAAATAACATGCACCATGCTTTCACAAATTATTCTAGGTACTTATGTAGTCATGTGCCAAAATTATCTTTCCTAATGTCCACATTTTCATGCTAGCATGGGTCAGACGGAATTTGTTGAGGCAGATTTTCTATGGCCAGATGGCCTTCCTGTCAAAAAACTCCACTCATTTTCCAGTAAGGTTATATTTCATCATGGGAGGCGCAATGGCCCAGTGGTTAGGGCAGCAGACTTGTGGTCGTAGAATCGCGGTTTCGATTCCCAGATCGGGCATTGTGAGTGTTTATTGAGCGAAAACACCTAAAGCTCCACGAGGCTCCGGCAGGGAGTGGTGGAAAACCCTGCTGTACACTTTCACCACAACTTTCTCTCACTCTTACTTCCTGTTTCTGTTGCACCTGTAATTCAAAGAGCCAGCCTTGTCACACTGTGTCACGCTGAATATCCCCGAGAACTACGTTAAGGGTACACGTGTCTGTGGAGTGCTCGGCCACTTGCATGTTAATTTC
>NC_068991.1:66632210-66635597 GCF_001194135.2 Octopus bimaculoides
GGTGGTGGTGGTGGTGGTGATGTTGATGACGATGATGACGACGACAACGATGACAACGACGACGACGACGACGACGACGACGACGACACTGATGATAATGATGATGATATAGCATATTTATAGGGAGAAAACTGCCAGGATGGTGAGTAATTAAACTGGTAAGGTTCTTCTCGTTAGACGTATCTCATTCCGAAAACACATTTTGGAATTTGTCACTTCTCTCATATTTCATTTTCAATGTCCATATCATGAATAAACCATTTTTGCGACCTTTACTGATGAATAACAAACAACAAACCAATGAGGCAGGCTTCTGCTACTTGACTTGCTGGAAATAGAAGCCAAATCTCCCTCATATCATGCTCCGTTGTCTTATCTTTTATTTTTTATCCTGTTTCAGTTATAAGACTGTGGTTATGCTTTGGCACCACCTTGAAAGTCTTAACTGAACAAGTCCACCCCACAACTTATTCTATTGGTCTCTTTTGATTTTTCTTTTAGTTGCCATATGGCAACTTTGGATTTCAAGAGATAGGTTTTACTAGAAAACAAGTGTAATGCCTGGTCGTGTTATTGACCTTTTACGTTTATATAGATATGTGGAATGTGTTGTAAGTTGCATATATATAATGAGGCCTACTACCCAGGGGCAGGCTGAGTTTGTTGTAATTCCCCACCTTACAACAATACCATTTGACTCTATTGTTCCTGATCCTTGTCACGTAACAATCAAAGTTTGTTTTTGTGTCCTTCGTGTCATTATATTTACTTGTGTAATTATTTACTTGATAATGATGCATTGACTTCAAAGAAGAACACAAACTCGCTACACAACAGAAGAGGTTCTTCAATATATGGTGACGAATACTCAGATATAACTGATTCAGATGAAGATGATACACCTGATATCACAGAGCAGATTTCTACTTGTGAGGTGATGGAGATGAGCAGAATGTGATTGGTGAAGATGTAGAGTTCTATATTTAAGAGATGAGGAATTATTTACATTATTTACATTATTTACATTTGACGGATATTTGTCCTCATCTTGTTTGTTGTTAACACATATGGCGTAGTGGTTAAGAGCGCGGGCTACTAACCCCAAGATTCCGAGTTCGATTCACGGCAGCGACCTGATTAATAATAGTAATAATAATAATAATATAATAATAGTAACATCGTTAGGAATGAGAACCCAGGTTCGAAATTTCCCCAAGACACCTGACGAAGGCTGGAGGATATATCAGCTGAAACGTTGTGTTAACAACAAACAAGATGAGGACGAATATCCGTCAAATGTAAATAATGTAAATAATGTGAAGATGTAGAGGTTATGAATTTTGACAACTGTTCTATTTTACAGTCAGATTCACAAATTGCTGGTCCCAGTACTGCAAACAAACCAGTCTCTAATAATCTTCTCAGTGGTATCTGTGTAACTCATCAATGTCAATCAGCTGTTTCACTGGTCTCCAAAAATACTTCTTGCTCCATTGATAATACAGATTCAAAGTCAACTGAGATACCCGAATCTGAGTCTTCCAAATCACATAGCGATTCAGATGTTGATGATATGATCATAGAAGATTCACTGCAAAACCATAAATTCCATTGGCAGAATATGAAACTACCAAAATGAACCTCAGAATTTCAAGGAGAGCTATTTTCTTTGCCACCAGATGATTTTGATGAGCTTTTACCATACAATTTGTTCTCCCAATTCTGGTCTGACAATATAACAGAGCTTCTTGTAGCAAAAAACAAACTGATACAGCGTGCTGAAAAACGGTAAGTCTTTGAATACCAATTTTGCGGAGATCAAGCAATTTCTTGGCATTCATATGATGATGGGCATCATTTGCACGCCTGCTTATATCTATTACTGGTCCAACGAAACATGTGTTAATGTCATAGCTGATACAATGTCCAAGAACAAGTTCAAGACATTGCATGGCTGTTTACATATTGTTGACAACACCCTTCAAGACCAAAATAAATCAGACAAGTTATTCAAGGTCCATTCACTTTTAGAAATAGTTCGAGAAAACTGTTTGAAAGTCAAACAAGAGGAAGTCATGTCCATAGATGAGCAAATTATTCCTGCCAAAACTAAAAGGAGCAGCATTCGTCAATATAATCCCCAAAAATTGTAAAATGGGGCTTCAAGATGTTTGTCCAAGCAAGAATTAGTGGAATTATGTATGATTTTTTTTTTCTCATACAGTGGAAAAGGTAGTGCAGGTGCCAAAAGTTGTTCGTCAGAGGGATCTGTTTTGCAATTAATCAAGGTTGTGGTAATTAGGAACAGATGAGAGCATTTCTGTTCCATTCAGCTCCAAAGTTGCCATGTTGCAACTAAAAACATCTTGATACCTGGATAACTGAGGCAAAAACTTTTGCAGGATTTTGATAAATTTGTCTAATAGATATTTTGGTACAAAGAAAAAAATTTCTCACCAACTCCTTCTAAGGGTGGACTGCAAAGAGTTAAGAAAGCTAGTGAGTCACTTTTACATTTTGCACTGCACTCAATTTGTTCATTAGCTTTCATCTTTTTAAATATTCTTCTGACTGTAAATAGAAAATACTTCGTTATCTGATAACGCAAATTTTAAAGAAATTAATTCTTCTGTTTCTTAAAAAAAATTTTTTTTTACTATTTTTTACTCTTATTTTTGAATCACTTATATTCTACAGGGGCCTAGTATTGAAGGGTTTAGTTGAAGAAATTGACTCCAGTAAATCTGGTATTTATTCTATTGGATTCCATTTGCTGAAATGCTATGTTACAGGGATGGAAACAAACCAACACTGGTTTTTAAAACAAAATTAAGTACTCGCAGCAACTTGTTTGACTAAACCCTTTGAAGCACTTCCCAGCATGAATGCAATCCCCTTTCTGAGAGAAGTAAAAGCCACACACATGCACACACACATACACACTCACACATATACACACACACACATGCACTTATGCATACACACATGTACACATGCATGCACCCACCCACCACCCTACACACACGAAATTATGCGAGAATCAATAACTTAAACAGTAATTTCAAAAGTAACTGCTGTGGTTGAGATGATTGATGGCCATTTAATTATATTGACAAAAAATAAAGAGCAGAAAATTTTCTAAGGGAGAATAAATATGGATAGAAGCAATTCCTAAGTTATTTACAATCAAAAGCTAACATCTTGTATTAAAAAATAAATAGAATATAAAATATAGTTGTGTAGATACGAAGCTTGCTTCCCAAGTACATGGGTTTTGGTTTCAGTTCCACTGCATAGCACTTTTGGCATTTAAGTTCCACTCGTGAATTTGGCAACTGCACTGCAAAACACCTGCCATGTATATATTTTATATATATATATATATAT
>NC_068991.1:66636114-66640421 GCF_001194135.2 Octopus bimaculoides
ACACACACACACACACATACATGCATATATGGGTACAGGACGTCACGAACAGTAAATAACATGAAATACAAAAGCAAGTGAGTTCAATACGCAAGCAACGAGAGAAATAAATGGAAAACAGGACAAGTAACATAAAGAACGACCCTTCATCAGTTGTCGGCTGTCTATCTACTCCCCATTTCAAGCATTGAACGACAATATGAGCCTTTGAAGACAGTTGCTCCCATAAGTACCAAAATGAAATTTGGGATTTATGGAGGGTCAAAGTTGGGAACAAAGAGTTACTAATAGTTTCATGCTATTATGATACTTGAACAGGCGTATTTATAAAATACGCCATGTATCTTAAAGCAATCTTTCAGGCTCTTTTTATGTGTTATATATAATTTTTAAATACAAGGTGCAGCCTTCTGGCTCACCAGCCCTCATTCAAACTGTCCAACCCAAGCTGGCATGGAAAGCGGATGTTAAATGACGATGATGATGATGATGATGAAGGATACTGGTCAGTGAGGAAATAAGAAAAAATGTGGGAAAAATGTGAAGAATGTTGATAAAAAAAAAAATGAAACAAGAAAAAAGAAACAAAATCAAGACTAGAAAGTTTGGTATATTTTTAATTCCATGAAGCACATGTTTCATTATAGTAAGGAAATACATTATCAACATAACTTAACGGTAATAATGTATTGAACACAATAAAATCGTAAGAGGTATGTACATGTGGAAAACATGTATAGGATCTCCTATATGTAATTCCTCAGACAAAGACTCAAACTCTTGTCTGATAAAGAATGAAAAGAAAAGAGAATAAGCAAGAAATTCATTTTTACATTTGTCTTTGAAGGATTATTAATTTAATGTTGAGTATAAGGTATGGTGAAACAATTGGTGACATGGGTAGCTTCATAAAACAATTGGTGACATGGGTAGCTTCATATGTCTACTTTCTAATAGATTTTTTAGTAACTAACTGCTTCCATACTGCCACATGTAGAAGAAGTCTTTTTGCATTTTTAGTCAGACCTCATATATATATGAGCAAGTGTCTTCTATCATAGCCTCGGGCTGACCAAAGCCTTATGAGTAGATTTAGTAGACAGAAACTGAAAGAAGCCCATCGTATATATACATATATATAATTATGTATATGTTTGTGTGTTTGTGTTTGCCTCACCACACACACACACCATCGCTTGACAACCAATGTTGGTGTGTTTACATCCCTGTAACTTAGTGGTTCACCAAAAATGACCAATAGAATAAGTACTAGGCTTACAAAGAATAAGTCCTGGGGTTGATTTGTACGACTAAAGGTGGCGCTCCAGCATGGCTGCAGTCAAATGACTGAAATGAGTAAAAAATAAAATATATTAATGTAAAGTGGTTACGTTCTATACTCAGGACAGCACACACACACACACACACACACCACACACACACACACACACACATACACTCATATACATACATATACACTCATGCCATACGGTGTCAATTGTCTTGTATTCAAGGATAAAGAGATATCCACCTGCTGGTACAGTGTACATAATGAGCATTGCTTTGCTGTTATACTTCAATAAGCATGCACTATCTGTAATTCTAGAATCAGAATCTAATTCTAAAATGACATGGCTGGCTGGAATGGTTACTCGTGTTGTTGTTTTATTTTTGCTATCATTCTTGCTGTGTAGCCCCAGATTATCCTGAATCACCTGAGCTACTGTAACTGATGTTATAATCACTATTGTTGTTGTTGTTGTTGTTGTACTCCTACAGTCCCATTCAATTCTACTCAAGCTGGACAACGTGAATATCTTCAGTGATCAATCCTTCTCTCCTTCTCTCTCTCTCTCTCACCACACACAAACACTCATACACACACACTGATCAATACATACATACATATATATGTACATATCAATAATATGATTTAAGAACAAACATTGAATTCAGGTTAATAAGCTTTATATATCCACACTTCTATGCACTTCATTACATATAAATGATACCATGACATTCAAATGTCAAACCAAAAATGAACACCAGGTAAAAATCATTAAAAAATATAAAATACACAGACCTGCCCAGAACACATATATAAAAATTGATTAAAAATTATCTAAAAAAGACTATTACAGTAAGTAAATTGACTAAAAATTTAAAGAAGAAAGTATAAAAAAAATTAAATTATACCCAACAATGAAAATTATATATAAAATGTAAAAGTCCATGATAATTGCAGGAGCATGATATGAATCCAGTTGGGTAACAAATCCACATCTTCACAAATCATCCCAAAAGGTAATTTAACATCCAGTATCTACGACCATTTCGAGAATTCATTGCTGTTGCCCCCATGTACGCTATACGCATCTTAGGGCAATGGCCCCCTCATCAGGATGAACAAAGTTTCAGAGGGTTACACATTTTAAAGTTACTGTAGGGGCTTGAACTGCTATTTATAATACAACCTTTAACTGGATTAGTCCAAAAATACTACAAAAAAACAAGACAATTTTTTAGATTTAATTATATGGCAAACAAACTAGGTGGTTTCCATTCATACAAATTTAAATATCTGGTTTTAAAGTCTAGTAATGTAATACTATTTAACACCTTTAATCTTTTTCTGATATATTTTTAAAAATATCGAAGAAAATTTATGATTTCAGAAAGGGATTACCTCAGTGAACTTATTTAATGTTTTAGGTCCAAAAGTTTTGAGAATGGTGAGAGATACCCTTATTCATAACCTACATTTATTAATATTGGCGCTAAAACAAGGGGCCCTCGAAATCAGAGATCATTCAAGATTGTAAATTCTTTTGTCCCTCCTTAAACTATGTACATAAGAGGCCAATGTAGTCAAATTATAGTATTTATCATTAGAAAAAGAATTTACATGGGTCCTGTATCTAGTTTTAAAATTAACGGTGCAACCAATGTAGACCCTATCTGAACTGTCCTTCTCTTTAATGACACACTTATAAATCACATTGGTAATCATACATGATACCTTCAAAGGGCATAATTTAGGGTCTCTGAAGTTACAGGTTTTTCCAGCTCTGCCCCTATCCTTATTCCTAATACTAACATTGTTAACCTGGTCTACTATATGCCTCACTTCAAACTTCCTCTTTGCATGGGTTGGTAATGCTGGTGAGGGTGAAAGGTTGGTAATGCCAGTGTTAGGTTTATTGGAGCTTACAATCCCATTGCTATAACCAATGATGTGGGAGAACTCCTCTTGCATTTGTCCTCTTAATTTGCTTCTGTTGATAGATACCATGATAGAGACCAAGTTGGGCATTACCGAATAGGAAAACTTTTTGGAGGATTTATTAGAAAATTTTTTATATTTATGACTGTTAGGGAAGTTCGCCTTGAGAATCTTAAAGAATAACTTGGGCAGATTCCTTACCCTAAGAGAAAATGGTGGGGCAAATCATATGACTTCTCTCCTTCTGGAGTGAGAGTTCTTAGTTCTACTTAACTCTTCATGGCAGTTATTTTTCTTTTGAAATTGGTTCCTGAAGTTCCTATGTATATATCTACTGGGTGGCTTATACTTTTTACAGCTAACTAAGGTATTGTGCTTCTCAAGATTTTCCACAGCATGGTGGTAGGCCAGCCAGTTTGTTCTTGAATCTTGTATCGGGTATAAAAAATATTTTAGTCTTAAATCCACTAAAACACAGAGCAGACAAATTAGATATTCTTATCAAAATAGCAGTAACAATGCTATCTATGGTGGATTTTGGATGATTTGAGGATGCATTTCAATCAAAGGAAACGTAATTTATAATTTACTTCTTGTTATACAAGAGTGGCTGTGTGGTAAGAAGCTTGCTTCCCAACCATATGGTTCCGGATTCAGTCCCACTGCGTGGCACCTTGGGCAAGTGTCTGCTACAATAGCCTCAGGCCACACAAAGCCTTGTGAGTGGATTTGGTAGACGGAAACTGAAGGAAGCCCATTGTATATGTATATGCGACTACTATTACCATTGCCACCACTATCATCATAATTGTTTTAACATCTACTTCTCCATACCCGCATGGCTCAGATGACTGTATTATATTGGAGCAGAATCGTCACTGACTGGATGCTCTTTCTCCCAGGTGAGGTAATAATCTCTCTGTCAGCACTAGACAGAGAGGAAGAAGCAGAGAGAGAGAGAGAGAGCGAGAGAGGGAGAGAGAGAGAGAGAGAGAGAGAGAGAGGGAAAGAGAGACAGAGAGAGAGAGAGAGAGAGAGAGAAAGAGAGAGAGCGAGAGGGAGAGAGAGAGAGAAAGAGAGAGAG
>NC_068991.1:66641130-66642127 GCF_001194135.2 Octopus bimaculoides
TATATATACGATGGGCTTCTTTCAGTTTCGACCTACCAAATCCACTCACAAAGGCTTTAGTCATCCTGAAGCTATAGTAAAAGATGCATGCCCAAGGTGCCACGCAGTGGGACTGAACCCGGAACCATGCAATTGGGAAGCAAGTTTCTTACCACACAGTCATACCTGATGCATGAAATGTGAGAGAAACAGGTCTTTGAGTTTTAGCTTCAGCCCTGCTACCTCCTTTGGGTATAGGTGTTACTATTGCATCTTTCAGTACTTCTAGGAATTCACTGGTATCTAGCGACTTTTGAAATAGCATCTTTAATGGCTTGGTGAGGCTGTTTTGGCACATTTTTAGCAATATGGCTGGATACTCTTGGTCCAGATGTTGAGTTTGAATCTAGTTCATTAATAACTGCAAATGTATCATCTTCCATAATATCATTAACTTCTAGATGTGTTTGTGCAGTTGAATTCTGGGAATTCTGGGAATCAAAGAATTTGTTAGGACTATGTACTATTTTGTTAATTATAGGTTGGGAAAATGCACTGTTATATTGTTGAATTAGGAGTGTACATGTTTGTGATAAATCATTGGTATACGATCTGCCTTGGTCCATTAAATGGCTAATCTGGTTATGTGTAGATGGTTTTTGTTTAGCAAAATGGAAAAACAACTTAGGATTAGTCTTTATACTTTCCACTGCTTGGTGTTCCTTTAGCAAAGTAGTTTTTAATTAGATTTCTTTAGGTCCAGTTCAATGCTCTTTATTTTTTGTTTTTTACTTTTCATCATCATCATCATCATCATCATCATCATCATCGTTTAATGTCCGCTTTCCATGCTAGCATGGGTTGGATGATTTGACTGAAGACTGGTGGACCAGGAGGCGAAACCAGGCTCCAATCTGATTTGGCAGAGTTTCTACAGCTGAATGCCCTTCCTAATGCCAACCACTCCGAGAGTGTAGTGGGTGCTTTTACATGCCACCGGTACGAGGGCCAGTCTGGT
>NC_068991.1:66642758-66644712 GCF_001194135.2 Octopus bimaculoides
TCCTGTCTATTTTTGCCAAGGGAAGTTATCCCAAGATGGGAGGGATAACTTCCCTTGGCAAAAATAGACAGGACACAGATGTGTGTCGATAAGCCAGCTGGAGGAGATGTTCTCCTGGGGCTAAAAGCAACAGTAACATCCACCCTTAGGGGTCAGCCACATTTAAATGGCAAATATACTTCACTTTATCGTGCAGTTACTGTTAATACCTCGTTCAGAGATTTAACATTGCTTATATATATATATATATATATATATATATATATTTTATTTACATGAAGTTAATATATGTCTGGTCATAGCTTGACCAATGTTTTCATTTCTATAAAGCACTTAGCTTTATAGATTACTTGTCAGACTCAAATGACCACGATCCACTGATGATAATCATCATCATCATCATTTAACTTCCATTGTCCATGCTGACATGGGTTGGATGGTTTAACCAGGGTTGGTAAGCTGAAGAGCTGCACCAGATTCCAGTCTGATTTGGCATGGTTTCTACGGCTGGATGCCCTTCCTAATGCCAACCACTCCAAGAGTGTAATGCATGATTTAACATTCCACTGGCACAGGTGCCATTTGTGTGACACCAGTATCTGCCATGACTATGGCTTCACTTGGCTTGATGGCTCTTCTTCCTAAGCACAGCATATTCTTTTCTACTCTAGGCACAAGGCTCGAAATTTTGAGGGAGGTGGGGGCCAGTCGATTAAATTGACCTCAGTACACAACTGGTGCTTAATTTATCGAGCCCGAAAGGATAAAAGGCAAAGTTGAATTCAGTGGAATTTGAACTCAGGACGTAAAGACAGACGAAATACCACTAAGCATTTCGCCCGGCATGCTAACGTTTCTTATTTCTTTATTGCCCACAAGGGACTAAACACAGAGGGGACAAACAAGGACAGACAAAGGGATTAAGTCGATTACATCGACCCCAGTGTGCAACTGGTACTTAATTTATCGACCCCGAAAGGATGAAAGGCAAAGTCAACCTTGGCTGAACTTGAACTCAGGATGTACAGACAGATGAAATACCGCTAAGCATTTTGCCCAGCCTGCAAACATTTCTGTCAGCTTGCTGCCTTCTCAAGCACATCATATTGTCAAAGGTCTCTGTTATTTGTCATTGCTTCTGTGAGGCCCAATCTTCGAAGGGTGCCTCTTATATCCCACTGGCATGAGTGCCAGTTAAATGACACTAGCATCAGCCACATGGCCTCTATGAAGCCCAAAATTCGAAAGGTGTTTTCTACGTGCCAGTTTCATGACACCGGCATTGGCCATGACTACGATTTCACTTGGGTTGATGGGTCTTCTCAAGCATGGCATGTTGCCAAGGGTCTCAGTCACTAGTCATTGCCTCTGTGAGGCCCAACATTTGAAGATCATGCTTCATCACCTTGTCCCAAGTCTTCCTGGGTCTACCTCTTCCACAGGTTTCCTCCACAATTAGAAATTGGCATATATATATATATATATATATATATATATATATATATAGGAGAGAAATACATTCATTATGAGTTACCATTTATAAAATACAATGTCACAGCTAACAGCCTATCTTAAACGTATTGTGTTCATTACATTAACACACATGCGCTCTCACACATGCGCTCTCACACATGCATAAATACTCACAAACACACACACACATTACATATTACTTCCTTACCCACACTCTCTATTCACTCACTCGCTTGCATACTTTCTTTCTCTCTTTTTCTCCCTCCCTCTTTCTTTCTGTTTCTCTCTTTTCCTCCCCCCACCCTCTTTCTCTCTCTGTCTCTCTCTCTCTCACTTATTTTACAGACACCAACATTATAACAATAACATAACTTGTTTTGTTTTCTTAATTAACTGTCAAATGTTGATGTCTCATTAGAATTTTCTTTTCTTTTATTTCACTCACCTCCCACCTCCTGGCCCTGACCAACCCACAACCACC
>NC_068991.1:66646219-66646976 GCF_001194135.2 Octopus bimaculoides
TATATATATGTATGTATGTATGTATGTATGTATGTATGTATGTATGTATGTATGTATGTATGTATGTGTATGTGTATGTATGTATGTAAATATAATCATCTATGTCCATCTAGCAAGACCAGATGATCATAGAAGGAAAAACCTTTGACCTTTGGTCTGCTCGATCAAAGCAGATATGTGGCTAAACAACAAAACCACTCCCATCAATCACTTGTACTATCACACTTAAATCACCATCACTCTCAAATCAATCTCATCTATATTCATTTATGCTTTCCATTTATCTGCACACTCTAATGACTCGACTCCATTAAACCATACTTATTAAATGCAATTATCATTAACCTCACTTTCTGTTTTTTTTTGTTTTTTTTAACTTCCAGTAAAGATAAGATCAGGAAGCAGGAAGATCGGGTGAGGTTCGCTGAATCATTATCAAAGTTCTTGTCTGTGTGTCCTTTATCGATGTCTCATTTCTTCTTGATGAGGTTATTCTTTACTCTTTTACTCTTTTACTTGTTTCAGTCATTTGACTGCAGCCATGCTGGAGCACCACCTTTAGTCGAGCAAATCGACCCCAGGACTTATTCTTTGGAAGCCTAGTACTTATTCTATCGGTGTTTTTTGCCGAACCACTAAGTTACGGGAATGTAAACACACCACCATCAGTTGTTAAGCGATGGTGGGGGGACAAACACAGACACATACACATATACACACACATACATATATATATATATATATATATATATATATA
>NC_068991.1:66647260-66650018 GCF_001194135.2 Octopus bimaculoides
TTTCGTGCGGGTGACACGTAAAAGCACCCACTACACTCTCTGAGTGGTTGGCGTTAGGAAGGGCATCCAGCTGTAGAAACTCTGCCAAATTAGATTGGAGCCTGGTGTTGCCATCCGGTTTCACCAGTCCTCAGTCAAATCGTCCAACCCATGCTAGCATGGAAAGCGGACGTTAAACGATGATGATGATGATGATGATATATATACATATATACGACGGGCTTCTTTCAGTTTCCGTCTACCAAATCCACTCATAAGGCTTTGGTTGGTCCGAGGCTATAGTAGAAGACACTTGCCCAAGGTGCCATGTGGTTGGTTAGCAAGCTACTTACCACACAGCCACTCCCGCGCCTACAAAAATAGCAGTCAAAAATCTTTCAAATTACATTTTACCATCTTATAACACATTGGATAAAGTACTCCAAGGTATACAGTGATAGAAAATAATGTGAGGATGGTCACATCTGGAACATCTTTGATCATAGGTGTCTTTGATTGGGGCTGACAAGTGACTAAACAACATTAACAAGGGAGAATTGGCTCTTATTTCCAGGAAATCAAGCAACAACTGGTCTATTGATGTGTATATGTGTTCGTGTTGTGTGCTTATACTGCTTGTCTTGTTATTGTGATTTGAGGGAGATTTGACTGCTATTTCTAACCAGTCAGGTGGCTACTCATGGCCAATTGATTTGTGACTTGTTAGAAACAGCAGTCAAATCTTTCTCAGATCATACCATACAATATAACACCACATTTGATAATGTGATCCTTGGAGCACTGTGCTAAGGATTAAAGCTGGATAGCCACGCTCAGAATGTCACTGACCACAAGACAGCTTGACCAAAGGTGCCTTGAAGGAAGAAAAAGTAAAAACCACCACCACCACCACCATCACTCACCAACACTTCAACATCAATGTTACTCACCTCCCTACCACCATAATGTTGGGCCAACTAAAGCCCTGTGAGCAGATTTGGTAGATGGAAACTGAAAGAAGCCCATCATATATATATATATATATATATATATATATATTTGTGTGTGAGTGTGTCTGTGTTTGTCCCCCCCACCCCATAATCGCTTGACAACTGGTGCTGGTGTTTACGTCCCCCAGTTCAGCAAAAGAGACCGATAGAATAAGTATTAGGCTTACAAAGAAAAAGTCCTGGGGTTGATTTGTTTGACTAAAGGTGGTGCTCCAGCATGGCCACAGTCAAATGACTGAAACAAGTAAAAGAATAAAAGAATGAAAGAATATACATATATATAATAAATAATAATTGAACATGACACATCCATTTCCAAGTAAGTTTATACATACATACATACATACATACATACATACATACATACATACATACACACGTATGTATTCCATTTATCAGCACACAATACTAACGACTCAACTGAACTACATTTATTGATTGCAATTATGACAAACATTAACATCAGCATTATTAAAATGGTCATGACTTGAACACCTATTTAATCATAGATCTGCTCAGAGGAGACCTGAGGCCATACAACAACAACAACAACAGCAACAACAATTTCACACTCCTTATATCTTACTTTTTTCTTTTCCTTTTGCTTGCAACACGTCTGATTAATCAACTGTTTGCTAATTATGTAATGTATCTAACCCAGATGGTAGATGTTAACTTATGTCCTTTATGCAAATATGACTGTGTAGCGAAGGAATAATACAAGTATGATTGGTTCCATCTCAATGCACAGATGTCTTCTTCTACAGCCTTCAATTCACCAATGTCTTTACTTTATTGTTATTCTTGAGGATGTGGAGGTGCAATGGCTCAGTGGTTAGGGCAGCGGACTCACCGTCATAGGATCGCGGTTTCGATTCCCAGACCGGGCATTGTGAGTGTTTATTGAGCGAAAACACCTAAAGCTCTACGAGGCTCCGGCAGGGGATGGTGGCGAACCCTGCTGTACTCTTCCACCACAACTTTCTCTCGCTCTTTCTTCCTGTTTCTGTTGTGCCTGTAATTTAAAGGGTCAGCCTTGTCATACTGTGTCACGCTGAATATCCCCGAGAACTACGTTAAGGGTACACGTGTCTGTGGAGTGCTCAGCCACTTGACATTAATTTCACACGCAGGCTGTTCCGTTGATCGGATCAACTGGAACTCTCGACGTCGTAAGCGATGGAGTGCCAACAACATTCTTGGGGATGGTCATCTTTTGTCAATTAAATACATGAACTATTTATCTTCACTTCAGTTTTTTATTAGTATTATACTCTTTTCTCTTTTACTCTTTTACTTGTTTCAGTCATTTGACTACGGCCATGCTGGAGCACCACCTTTAGTCGAACAAATCGACCCCAGGACTTATTCTTTGGAAGCCTAGTACTTATTCTATCAGTGTCTTTTGCCGAACTGCTAAGTTATGGAGATGTAAATACACCACCATCGGCTGTCAAGCAATGCTAGGGGAACAAACACAGACACACAAACATATACACACACATACATATACATACATACATATATACGACGGGCTTCTTTCAGTTTCTGTCTACCAAATCCACTCACAAGGCTTTGGACGGCCCGAGGCTATAGTAGAAAACACTTGCCCAAGGTGTCTTCTTTCTTTCTATCTTTTAGCTTATATCTTTTTTCTTGTTTCAGTCCTTGGACTGCGGTCATGATGGACCACTGTCTCGAAGGGTTTAGTTAAATAAATCAGACCCCAAACTTATTAAAATATCTGGTTACTTATATATATTTTGTTG
>NC_068991.1:66650453-66654035 GCF_001194135.2 Octopus bimaculoides
ACACACACACACACACACACACATGATAGGCTTCTCTCAGTTTCTGTCTACAAAATCCACTCACAAGCCATTAGTCAGTTAGGGGCTGTAGCAGAAGACACTTGCCCAATGGGACTGAACCCAAGACCTCATGGTTGAGAAGCAAACTTCTTATCTACACAGCCATACCTACACCTATTTATTTATTCATTTATTTATATATTTTATATCTTATTTCTTTACTACCCACAAGGGGCTACACACAGAGGGGACAAACAAAGACAGACAAACAGATTAAGTCGATTATATCGACCCCAGTACGTAACTGGTACTTATTTAATCGACCTCGAACGGATGAAATGCAAAATCAACCTCAACGGAATTTGAACTCAAAATGTAGCGGCAGACGAAATATTGCTAAGCATTTCGCCCAGCGTGCTAACATTTCTGCCAGCTCGCTGCCTAATTTATTTTATATCTTAATTGGTAAAACATAACACTGTTGGTTACAGGTTTTCAATCAGCCAGTTACTGGTTCACAGCCTTTTTGATGATGAGGCTGACTTGGAAGTGTCTAAAAGTCAATGCAGAACAAATGTCTCAAGGAACTTTCTTCATGAGGCACTGTTTTTTCTTTGTTTTCTCATTTACAGACACAGACACACACAGACACACACACACACACACACACACACACACACACACACACACACACACACACACACACACACACACACACACACACACACACACACACACACACATATATACATGAGTGAGTGGACAAATGAAAGAAACAAGGTTGGTTCCCGTAAGAAGCCTAAGGAACTTCGTTGCATGGGACTGAAACAAACTGTTTTAAATGATGGTCGCTCCTGTCGCTTTCAATATATGATGTCTGGAGGAGAGGATTAAAAAGAGAAAAAAAAAAAGAGAGAGAGGGAGAAAAAGAAAAAAAAAACGTTAAACATAAAAGAAGCTGCATCTATTTGCTATGGATGTAATTTGAATCCAGGAATGGATTTTGCTATGAAGTCAGAATAGAGACACTGATGATAGAGATTTTGCCTGGGATTGGGCAAATGTGTCTTTCATTGTTCTGTCTCTTCAACTTAAATTGTTTAGAAGCCACTTGATACACTTTACACCATTTAGATCAATCTTTCCCAAGATGTCAAATTGAGCTGTAGGGATTTTAGTGATTGTTTCAACTTATCCTTAAAACCTAAGGATAGGTCTTCTTTACCACAGTATCCGTCTTCTTGTTGGCCACACAAAAGGATTTTTGGAATGTGGTTATCTTTCATTCAAACAACATGTCCAACTCATCTGCCCTGAATTCTCAGCAGCATGCTTTTGATACTGGAGATATCACATTTTTTCTATGGCTCTTGACATTTGATATCTTGTCATTTCATGTTGCAGATATTGTGCAGAGAGCACACATGAAAGGTTTTGAGTTTCTTTATTTGTCTGTAGTAGGAACTCCTTGCTTCTGTCCCATACAAAAGTGTGCTCGAAATACAAGATTTGTATATGCTTATTATAGTTTTCAGACTGAAACTGTGCTCATCCCACAAACAATGGGAAAGTTGTCCAAAATCTCTTTTAGCCTTAAATATTCTAACATTGATTTCATCATCAAGAATACTCTCAAAGTTGACTGTACTTCCAAGATATCTAAATGACCAGACCCATTTGAGTGGCTTATTGTTAATCATCACATTTGAATCTTGAGTATGTTCTGCCTCAGGCTTTGGTTGGAATAAAACTTCAGTCTTCTTGATGATGACGGTCGGTCCAAACTTCTACAGCAAACCTGATGACTGTTTCCTGAATTCCCTCAAATGTATGAGAAATCAAAGCACAACAATCAGCAAACAGAAAATCATGTAGAATCTCTTCCTTTGTATTTTCCTTTGATCTGAAACTTTGCCATTCTAGGTTTAGTAGACCTTTTGTGCAAAACTGAAATTTTACACCTTCATGGTAATCCCTAAAAGCATGTTGGAGTGTCATTGAAAAGAATATGGAAAAAGGCTCAGGAGTTAAAACAACCCTGTTTGGTTCCACGATACTCTTTCACTTATAAAATATATTCAAACTATGTAAACTGTGTGCATTTTCCTTCTTTTTATTTTATATATATATATATATTTTGCATTACAACTCACTGTGTGGGGATAATCGAAATTCTCCTCCTCCCTTTTCTACACACACACACACACACACACACACATATATATAGCTCAGTAATCATTCATATCCTGTTCAGTTGCCAACTGTTATAAGATACAAAATATCTTCTTGCAGTTGGTAACTAAATGAGACACCAATGGTGAAGCCAAGGAGTTGTTGGAGAGCTTTCCTGTCTCAAACCCTGATGGCTATCATATGACATATATAGCAGTATTATGCTTCTTGATCACATGCTCCAACTATTGCTGCTGTTACTACTACTACTACTACTACTACTACTACTACTACTACTACTACTACTACTACACTTAGTATCTGTTTTATTGTTGCTGCTGTTGTCAGTCTTTAGTTCTTCCTTGTTGCTGCTGCTACCATTTAGCCCCAGGTCTGATTGGATCCAGCTGACCTGTGATCAAACATGTTCCAGTTGCAGCCATCCCTTTTTATCCAACATGGCGTATATAGGACTACATCATTCAATGTGTCCTGCCTGATTGTCATTCTTATTTAAAAAGGAGCACTCCAACGATTACGATGACGAGGGTCCCAGCTGATATGATCAACGGAACAGCTTTCTTGTGAAATTAACGTGCAAGTGGCTGAGCACTCCACAGACACATGTACCCTTAACATAGTTCTCAGGGAGAATCAGCGTGACACAGAATGTGACAAGGCTGGCCCCTTTGAATTACAGGTACTACTCATTTTTGCCAGCTGAGTGGACTGGAGCAATGTGAAATAAAGTGTCTTTCTCAAGGACACAACACATTGCTGGGAATTGAACTCACGACCTTACGATCATGAGCCAAATGCCCGAACCACTGATCCATGTGCCTTCACCATTCTTATTTAGTCATAAGTTGATAGATTTCCGTACAGTTTCCATCTACCATATTCACTCTGAAGGCATTGGTTAACCAAGGACTATAAAAGAAGACACTTGCCCAAGGTGCTATGCAATGGGATTGAACCTGAAACTATGCAGCTACAAAGCAAGCTTCTTAACCACACAGCCATGCCTACACCTAGAAATTTCTTACTTGAAAACAGGTAAGAGTTGGCAACAGGAAAAGCATCTTGCAGTATCATCCTCAGCTGATTCTCTGTCTAAACTCATACTAGCATAGACAAACTGACATTAAGCAAATGAAAGATTGAACAGAAAATGGAAAATCTGGAATATAAATTTGTTATAGAAGTTAATTAGCATGGCTGTGTGGTAGGATGCTCGCTTCCTGACTACATGGTTCCAGGTTCAGTCCCACTGTGTGGCACCTTGGGTAAATGTCTTCTACTATAGCCTTTGACTGACCAAAGCCTTGTAGCCTTGAAAGTGGATTTGGTAGATGGAAACTGAAAGAAGCCTGTTACATATATATATATATATATATATATATATATATA
>NC_068991.1:66657778-66659143 GCF_001194135.2 Octopus bimaculoides
TTACATTTGACGGATATTTGTCCTCATCTTGTTTGTTAACACGTTTCGGCTGATATACCTTCCAGCCTTCATCAGGTGTCTTGGGGAAATTTCGAACCTGGGTTCTCATTCCTAAGGTTTTTTTCGATGTTATTGTTGTTATTATTATTATTATTATTATTATTATTATTATTATTATTATTATTCAGGTCACTGCCTGGAATCGAACTCAGAATTTTGTGGTTAGTAGCCCGTGCTCTTAACCACTACACCCATGGGCATATGGCATAGTGGTTAAGAGCACGGGCTACTAATTCCAAGTTTCCAAGTTTGATTCCAGGTAGTGATCTGAATAATAATAATAATAATAACAACAACAACAACAACATCGAAAAATACCTTAGGAATGAGAACCCAGGTTCGAAATTTCCCCAAGACACCTGATGAAGGCTGGAGAATATATTAGCCGGAACATCATGTTAACAACAAACAAGATGAGGACAAATATCCGTCAATTGTAAATAATGTAACTAATGTAAATAATGTATAATTCCTGATTTTATGAAATAGGTGTGATGGCCATAACTAAGACATCTTTGATTATAGACCTGGTGCTAGACAACAATGAGAATCAATGTAGTAGTCTTTCCATGATTTGCAATGGAGTGTTTGTAATTTGGTGTGGAACAAATATTGCAAGGGACTTTGTAGAAAAAGCACTGGTTTTACAGTTTTCTTGCTGATATTCATTTACATCTTTTGTCAATATGCATTGGCAACAGACACACACACACACATACATGTCTACATATTTCTCTCTATTCACACCCATACAACCTACCACCTACACATCATCTCCCTTTCTTTCTCTTCTTTTGTCTATTATTATTATTATTATTATTCTGCCACTTGCAGGTAGTGTGCTGGTGGAATCATTAGCACAGTGCTTTGTGACATTTCATCTGTCTTTACATTCTGAGTTCAAATCCCACCAACGTTGATTTTGCTTTTCATCCTTTTGAGGCCGATGAAATAAGTACTTGTTGAGCATTGGAGTTGATGTAATTGGTTGTAGTCTACAACCAATTAATTACTGCTGGTCACACGGACAGAGGTCACTCCCGTTTACCATTACCAATATGGTCACTTCTACTACTACAGCCAACGATTCAAGTCAACGCACTAGACAGCCATTATGTCCCCACACAAAAAACGGTCCCACGTGGACTATGTTGACACTAGTAAGAAACAATTATGAACTTTTCTTTTAATTACATTTTTTTTAAATATGTATTTTTGATAAGGTTCGTTTTTTCAAGAACCGAAACATGTTAAATATCTCTGAGAAAATTATAAATTAAAATTTATTTTATATAGTGACGTTTT
>NC_068991.1:66659168-66666721 GCF_001194135.2 Octopus bimaculoides
CCGCAGGCTACACCCACGACGCACTCAGAAAATAAACACATATATATGTATGTATGTATGTATGTATGTATGTATGTATGTATGTATGTATGTATGTATGTATGTATGTATAATTGAAGTAGTTTTACTAAATATAGTAAAGAAATTGTGTTTCCTTTATACTAAGAAATATGCAATGATCTATTTTGACCTGCAACAGAATTTCAAGAACTAAGTCTATAAGGATTGGTGAAGTTCCTATTATGACCTCTGGGAAATATCAAAAGTTAGTGTTCTGATGAAATATTCCTTGTCATTATCAGTTTATCTTTAAAACAATTCATGCCTTGTTAAACACCCCAGATTGGAGATAGGTAATTCTTTGTTTTATGACACCAGCAAGTCTGATTACATGTCTACATTATTGTGCTGAAGTATTATCTGAATAATAGGAATTTAACTTGCCTTTTGTAATTTTCTATTAACAATGTTTCAAACTGTTGTATATCATCTAGTTTTTATTTATTTTTATTTATTTATTATTATTTTGTGTGTGTGTGTGGGGGAGGGGTCTCTATTAAAGGAAATGTAGAAATAAGGACACACTTACTTTGAGATGAAATCAGAACAGAGTATCCAGCTTTGCTTTACAAGGATCAGCAGAACTTGATGGTCATACCCACATGTGTACACTAACTCAATCTCTGGCCAGAAACTTCTCTGTCTCGGAGATTCCTTCCACATGTCTGTTCTTTTCAATGTTCTGACAAACAAAGAGGCTATTCAAATGCCTCACTTCTTGATGTGACATCACTTTCTCTCACTTCTGGCTTGAATGTCTCCCTTCCTCTCTCACTTCCAGTTCCAACTTCTTCCTTTACGCCTCCACATTCCCCCCCCCCCACCTCCACACACATGTCAGTATCTTTTTTCATTAATATATGCAACAAACAACAGAGTACCAAGAACAAATTTCTATGGAACACTGGATGTCATTGTATAAGGCACAGAATGTTGTCCTAGTACTGTAGCCATCTCTCTATCAACCAATGACGAAAGATTTCATCCAGCTATAGAAGCTAGCCTTCTAGGCCAATGCAGAGAGCTTTACCATAGGTTGTTTGCATAGGGCAGAATCACAAGTCTTGGCAAAGATGAGATAGATAACATTCACCAATAAACTGACATCTATGATTTAAATGATGTCTTCAAAAAATTTGATAAGCTGGTGACAGCAGCTAGAGTTCGGAAAAAAATTCAAACTGTGAGAATTGAATAAGATTTTGAGAGTCCCAAAGCCAGTTCCTCAAAAGTGGTTGGGTATCACACTGATACAGGACTTCATCAATTTTGTGATACAGCTAATGAAATTGACAGGTCAGTAATTGATAGGAAATGTGAGTTTGCCCATTTTGAACAGGGAAATGGCAGTTTTCCCATCTTTTGAAGTAATGTAGTTGTTAAGATAGAATTAGAGATGAGCAAAAGCTGGTACAGTAGAAAGATACCACCATATTTGAGAAGCAGATAAGTAACACCATAAAGGTCAGGAGAAGGATAGTTGTGCTTATGCTTGATATGGCTCCACAGTGTTGCAGGAATACATTCAACAGATGTTGTGGGATTTAATATAACTTGCGGTGAAGATGATACATTTGGATTTTCAACAGTAAAAATGCATGCAAACTTTGACAATAAACTTTGCACACACTTGGGGATTAGCAGTAATCTGATCTGTGAGGAAATTGTGGAGAGAGCCAGCTGGAGAGTGAGAGCTGTGTTTTGAATGCAAATATTTCCTGAACACTTTTCTATCTGAGTTGATTGTTATGTGTTGTTCAAACTGAAGCTCTGCATCTTTAGTCACCTGCTTGATATGGTTGAATGCTCTGTTGTGCCTTCTTTTATAATCCCCTGTTCTATATATTCTGTAGTCATGTTCAACTTTTCATTATTCTCTACTGGTAAGGAGTCTGTCTTCTAAACTGCACATTTGAAGTTTCTAATGTGTTTTATGTGGTACCAATACTGTGCATGTAGCCCAGATTGAATTGAAAATGTGTAGAAGAATCATATTGACATCTCCAGAATCAGAAAATTCAAAACATAATGCCAACTCAGTACAGTAAGAGTTCTATGCATGTGTGTGTGTGTTTATCTATGTGCATGTGTGTTTGTGTTTCCACCATCACTTGACAACCAGTGTTGGTTTGTTTACATTCTTATAACTTAGCGGTTCGGTAAAAGAGACTGAATCCAATGACTAAAACAACTAAAAGGCAAAAGATAAAATTAAAAAAAAAAAAGATACATATGTTGGGGACTGGCAGAGGTAATATGGCTCCAGATGAAAACTAGAGAATATATTAACTAAAAGATAATAAAAAATAGAAGCAGACAAGGTGGAATTTTAAGTGTTTGATAAACACATACCAATAACTAAATTATGTACACAGCCTACAGTGATCTGTCTTATCTTCAACATTTAGAATCAGAGGTGTATCTAGATTGTTATCACATTAAAATATCACACACCAATCATTGAACCATATACGTTGAATATTTTTATGTTTTATATTTTACTCTTAGCAACATCTGGTTTTGCTCAGATTTATGAATACCTAAAGTGTACATCACATGATCACGTGCTTGACTACGCTATTGGATGTTATTATACATTGCTGGTCACAATGCATGTTTTGCATTGTTTTAGCTTTCAGAAGAACGCAGGTGGGCAGGTCACCATCCCACATGATTGGAGGGTTAGTCTGTTGTAGAGTCGCCCATTTACAACTGATTAGTCTAAAGCAGTTGTCCCCAAAGTAAGTGGTACTGCCTCCTTGGGGGGGGGGGAAAGATCTTTGTTGGGTGGTAGAGAGATCCAGGGTGTGTTGAAGAAAAGTGGGGTGATAATAGGGTGGCCAAAAGTGAGTGATTGATGTAAAGAAACAAACCCTAAGATAATTGGTTGAAATAAATTTTATTTGCAAAATATAGTTGTTTTGAATTTGCTGCAGAAAGTGGTCTATGTTTGTGGTAGTGGGTAGGGGGAGGTGCTGGGAATGTGCCCTGGGTACCAAATGGGTGGCAGCCTGAAAAAGTTTGGGAACCCTTGGTCTAGAGCAGTGGTTACCAAACTTTTTCAGGCTGCCAACCCCTTGGCACCCCGGCCACATTCCTAGTACCCCCCACCCCAACTAACCATCGCAAACATAGACCTCTTTCTGAAGCAAATTCAAAGCAACTGTATTTCACAAATAAAACTTAACCTTATGAACCTATTATCAATTCTTCTGAGCGAAACAACAGAACTGCACTCCTTAGGGAGTTATATCTATATATTTCAGACAAAACAAAAAAAGAAAAAAACTAATCAATATAGCTGCCAGCTTTCATTAAAAAAAATAAGGCTCACACAATGTACAAACCAAGTAAACACTGCTTGACACAAATATGTGTGTAATCAGTACGACTTATCATGCGTTGTAAGAAAAAATTTGCTTCCCAGACACACTTCTGGGTTCAGTCAAACAGCATGGCACCTTGGGCAAGTGTCTTCTGCTATAGCTCCAGGCTGACAAGAGCTTTGTGAGTGGATTTAGCAGGCAGAAACTGTAAAAAAAATCTGTTGTATATATGTATACATATTTGTGTGTGTTTGGATCTTTGTGCTTATGTTTGCCTCCCACTACTGCTTGACAACTGGAGTTGGTTTGTATATATCCCTATAACTTAGTAATTTGGCAAAAGAAACAGATAGAATAAGTACCAGGCTTTAAAAAAGAAGTACTGGGGTTGATTTACTCTTTTACTCTTTTACTTGTTTCAGTCATTTGACTGTGGCCATGCTGGAGCACCGCCTTTAGTCGAGTAAATCGACCCCAGGACTTATTCTTTGTAAGCCTAGTACTTATTCTATCGGTCCCTTTTGCCGAACCGCTAAGCTATGGGGACGTAAACACACCAGCAGCGGTTGTCAAGTGATGTTGGGCGGACAAACACAGACACACAAATATATACACACACATACATATATATATACATATATACTACAGGCTTCTTTCAGTTTCCGTCTATCAAATCCACTCACAAGGCTTTGGTCGGCCCGAGGCTATATTAGAAGACACTTGCCCAAGATGCCATGCAGTGGGAATGAACCCGGAACCATGTGGTTGGTAAGCAAGCTACTTACCACACAACCACTCCTGCGCCTGAATTTTGAAAGAAGTTTCTATGAAACTTGTTTTTAAACATCAAGAGCCATAGGGGGTCTACCAGAATAAAAATAGTAATCAAAGGGTTCCATAGATAAATAATTGAGAACCCCTGTATTAGAGCATTGGAAAAAATGCTTTGCAGTATTTAGTTCCAACTCTTTACATTTTGAATTAAAATTCTGCCAAGGTCTACTTTGTTTTTCATCCTTTTGGAGTCAATAAAATAAATAACCAGTTGAGTGCTGGGGTTGATGTAATCATATATTTCCCATCCCTAAAATTGCTGGCCTTAAACAAAATTTTAAATCAATATTATTAACCCTTTCGTTATCGTATTTATTTTGAGATGCTCTGTGTTTCTTTCAATTAATTTTAAATATAACAAAGAATTTAGTAAAATAACTTAGTTAACATTAAGCTAGTGTTAGGAACATAAACTGTGACTAAGGTTTGGTGGAAGAATTTAATTCAAAACTTATGAAAACAAAACATTTGTACTACAGAGCCAGAGGCGGTTTCAGCTGGGTTGGTATCGAAAGGGTTAAAGGTGGCAGTAAGGCAGCAAGTTGGTAGAATTGTTGGCACATCTATCTTTACATTCTGAGTTCAAATTCTGCTAAGGTCTGCTTTGCTTTTCATTCTTTCAGGGTAAATAAGATAAGCAGCAGTTGAACCCTGGGGTCAACGTAATTGACTAGCCCCCACTTCCCTAAAATTGATGACCTTGTACCAAAATTTGAAATTATTATTAAAGGTAGCAAACTGGCAGAACTGTTAGAGATTCCTTGAGGTATTTGTTCTGGTTCTTTTTTGCCTTCCATCCTCTCTCCATGCCACTGAGGTTATCCAAGGGAAAGGCAAAGGCTGATACAGCTTGGCACCAGTGATGTTGCAATTCATTTCTACAGGAGCAATGTGAAATAAAATGTTTTGCTCAAATACACAACACACAGCCTGTTCTGGGAATCAAACTCACTACTTCATGATTGTGAGCCTGACACTTTAAATACTGAGCCATGCACCTTCATCAACCCAAGACTACTCAGAAGATATTTAAAGTAAATATTTCTAAGTATCACATAATAAGATCAAACCCAGAACCATGCAGTTGACTTTGAAATAAACTTCATTACCACAGGCATGACTATGCCACATAAAACACTATATATAAAGACACTTTATCCCAAACAAAGTTCTCAATCTTTTAGAATTTAAACAGGCCATATCTGGCCAAAAGATTATACCTGTATCATGTTCAAACCAGCTATATCTGGCCTCTCACACCTACCCTACAATATCATTCTAAAAATAATCAATCACATCATTGAAATCTCAAAGGTACAAGATAATTCGTGGTTAATTCAAACCTGTGTGAATAAATAAGTTTTACATTTGACAGAGTAATCTGAATGCTTTATTTATCAAAGTGAAAAAACAGGAGACAAAACTAAATTCAATGACATTTCTTCTGCTAACTGAAGAAGAGTTGCACACCAGTGAATAGAACAATGTTTACACAAACAAGGATAACAACAAAGTACAAAGTGAGTCAGAAAGAAAACATGATGCCAGACTGAAGAAAAACCTGACAAAGATTAATTTCTGCAGCAAAAATTTATAGAGCATTATAAACACTCTGTCTCTCTAGAAGAACTTGCTACTTGTATATTCCAGACATTGAACATTGCTACTGAATACACATTGACAGTTGGCAAAAACCAATATCTTAACCAAAGTGTTATATGTCAAATGCTGATGACTAACAACTAAACATCAAGTAATCTTCTTATACAACACTGCAAGACACAATCCTTTTATTAAAATCACTATAGCAAAGTAGAATTTGTGATCAAATTCCAGCCAAAGTTCTGAAAGAATGTCACAAAGAACCAGTTAATCTCTACCAGAGCCTCTTTCACTTTTGCTTTACTGGCATATTTCCAGACTAGTGTAAGATCACATATGTAAATAGAGGCTTGAGCCACCAGACTGCTGGATTTCTAACATCTCTCAGCATTGTCAGCAAAGTAATGGAATAAGTAATTTATTGATCCTCATACAACTACATAGCTACTTTCTGAAAAATTTACTCATGTGTAGAAGGCAGTTTTTTTTTTGTTTTTTTTTTACACAGTCTACATAAAAATGGAAACTGATAAAGTAAATTTCGAGGTTAGTCCTGATCTGTCATTCATCTGGTAAAATCAGTCCTCTGTGGCTTAATACTTGGCTAGCTTCTCTTTTCAATTTTCATTGATGATTTGGTTTAACATATGTGAAAATGAACTGTACATCCATGCCAGTAATGCCATGCTTTTTCTATCAGTATGACTGCCAGGTGAAATAGACTTTGTAGCTGACAGTTTAACCCTTTTGATACCAAACCGCCTGAAACTGCCTCTGGCTCTGTAGTACAAATGTCTTGTTTTCATAAACCTTGAATTAAAATCTTCCACCAAACCTTAGTCACAATTTATGTTCCTAACACTAACTCAATGACAACCAAGTTATTTTACTAAATTCTTTACTATATTTAAAATAAATTGAAAGAAACACAGAGCATCTCAACAGAAATATGGTAACAAAAGGGTTAAAGGAGACTTGACAGGCCATATCTATTATACATTTATGTGTGTGTGTGTGTGTGTACATCTTCTCCCAGAATGATTTCAGTGTTTATTTTTATTTCTCATCACTCTCTCATCTTCTTCCACCTCTTTCTGTTATTGTAGCAGTCATTGGCTTCTCTGTTGCCTCAACAATGCTGAAACCTTTCCTTCTACCTCTTTCTGCCCATTTTTAACAGCTTTACTATTTCTTCTGTGGTTGCTTCCTTTTTTATCACCTGCTTTTATTGCTTTGCAGTCATTTTAACTTCTCCTTATTACCCTCACTCTCTCTCTGTCTATGTATGTATATATGTATGTACGTATGTATGTATGTATGTATGTATGTATGTATGTATGTATGTATGTATGTATGTATGTATCTATCTATCTATCCATCTATCTATCTATCTATCGATCTAAATATCTATCTTATGAAGCGGTAACGGGAGCGAAAATCAACAGGGATAAGTCAGTGGGCTTGCGGCTCGGCACCTGGAGAAGCAAGCCCATGCCGTCAAGTAGCGCCTCCGTCGTGGGACGTTGGACTGACGGTCCGGTTGAGTTGCTCGGGGTCTGGTTTGGTCCAGACCTCCAAACGGAGAAGAACTGGGACGAGATAACGAGAAGGGTGGCCACTCTAGCCCGGCAATGGGCCGAGAGGAAGCTTTCCCTGAAAGGTCAGGCGGAGGTGGCGAACACGTACATCGCGTCCGTCATCTACTACCGCCTGACTGTCGTTCCTTGTCCC
>NC_068991.1:66668211-66669043 GCF_001194135.2 Octopus bimaculoides
CTATCTATCTATCTATCTATCTGTCTGTCTGTCTGTCTGTCTATCTATCTATCTATCTATCTATCTGTCTGTCTGTCTGTCTGTCTGTCTATCTTACAACCGCTTAATTCTTCTCATGTGCTTCTCTCCCTTTTTCTTTGTCTTTTTTTTTCTCTTTTGCTCTCTATCTCTCTCATTCTTTCAGGGTGTTTTTCCTTATCCCTCTTGTTTTTTTTTTATCTTCCCTATCACATTTACAACTCTGACACTGTTACTCCCTTTCTACTGACTCTGTCTGTCTGTCTCTCTCTCTCTCTCTCTCTCTCTCTCTCTCTCTCCATCTCTTCTCTCTTCCTCTATCTCTCATTTCTCTTTTCTTCCAATTTCTATCTCTCCTTCCTTCATCACTCTACTCTAATACTATTAATCTCCCTTACTTACATTTTCTTTTATTTCTTTATCTAATTTATTTATCAATGTCTTTCTGTCCTCTATCTTCTCCCCCTATCAAATCTTTCTATTCTTTTTTGTCTTGTTTTCTTCCAGTTTTTTACTTTATCTTTTATTGCTTTCTCTCTCTCTCTCTGCTACAATAACAGAAAGAGGTAGAAGAAAAGGTTTCAGCATTGTTGAGGCAACAGAGAAGCATGCTAACACTTCTGCCAGCTCCCCGCCTTCGGCTGCTTTTAGTTTCTCCCTACCTAACCCACTTACAAGTCTTTGATCAGCCTGAGGCTGTGATAGAAGGCACTTGTTTAAGGTCCCACACAGTGGGACTGAACCCAGGACCATGTGGTTGGAAAACAAGCTTCTTACCATGCCTGCCTGCGCGTATGTATGAATATATCTGTAG
>NC_068991.1:66669718-66672378 GCF_001194135.2 Octopus bimaculoides
TGTGTATATGTTTGTGTGTCTGTTTGTCCCCCCAACATCGCTTGACAACCGATGCTGGTGTGTTTATGTCCCTGTCACATAGCAGTTCGGCAAAAGAGACCGATAGAATAAGTACTAGGCTTCCAAAGAATAAGTCCTGGGGTCGATTTGCTCGACTAATGGTGGTGCTCCAGCATGGCCACAGTCAAATGACTGAAACAAGTAAAAGAATAAAAGAGTATATGTATATATATATGATGGACTATCACACAGTTTCTGTCTACCAAATAACTCACAAGGCATTGGTTGGTCTGAGTTTATAGCAGAAGACACTTGTTTGAAGTGCCGTGTAGAAAGCCTGAACTAGGGACCACATAGTTTCGAAGTGAGCTTCCTAACCACACAGCAATACCTGCACCTATATCTTCAATTTTTTGCAAGTATTCTACTGTTGTCCATTACAGTTTGCTTCCACACAGTTTCTATCTAACAAATTCATTTACAAAGCATTGATATACCTGTGGTTATATAGAAGACACTTGTCCAAGGTGCTGTGCTGTGGAACTAAACTCAAAACCATATGGTTGCAAAGTGAGCTTTTTAACTACACAACCATGCCTACACCTACTGTTCTGGCTGTTTCTTGATATTCTTTCTCATATCTTTCATTATCTTTTTCATATCTTCTGCTCCTCAAATTAGACACTCAGTGAGAGACTTGCATGCATGGGCAATTACTCTTTACTCTTTACTATTTTACTTGTTTCAGTCATTTGACTGCGGCCATTCTGGAGCACCGCCTTTTAGTCGAGTAAATTGACCCCAGGACTTATTCTTTGGAAGCCTAGTACTTATTCTATCAGTCTCTTTTGCCAAACCGCTAAGTTACGGGGACGTAAACACACCACCATCGGTTGTCAAGCGATGTTGGAGGGACAAACACAGACACACAAACATATAAACATACATATATATATATATATATATATATATATGACGGGCTTCTTTCAGTTTCCGTCTACTAAATCCACTCACAAGGCTTTGGTCGGCCCGAGGCTATATTAGAAGACACTTACCCAAGGTACCACGCAGTGGGAATGAACCCGGAACAATGTGGTTGGTAAGCAAGCTACTTACCACACAGCCACTCCTGCCAATCTTCCTCAAAAAGTCTTACCCAGATCTACACACACATATACATGGTCAGCATTGACTGAAAGAGAGCTTACTTGAATTGCTTCCTCATAATTTTAATAGCCACATTCCCAACTTGCCTTTATTTTCCACTTACATTTCTATTTAAAATTGTTTCTTCAATTTCTTTTTTAACTTATAATTACTTTTTAATTAATCATGTTTCCTTCAATAATGCCATGGGAAAAAAATACCTAGACTAACAACATCCTGTCAAATAAAAGCATGTTCTAAATATGGTAGAAACAGATGCCTAAATTGCTACTTGCAGTAAACCTGAGACTTAGCATTGAAGATGAGGGTTACATTGAGCAGATTGCAACCAGCAGATCGCAACCAGACTACAAATAATAAACTGAGAACACTTGAGTGACAAGAGGTATGAACAGAATGTTTCAGGTTGCCAATAGAAAACTAGAGATGCCTGAAAAATGAGCGACACACCTTGAATAGAATGTTACTAGACAAACTGATCATAGACAACTGGAGATACCTGATAAGCAACAGGCTCACTTTGAACAGAATGTTACCAGATAAAATGCTGCAAGTCAGATGTCACATTTATACCACAGAGTGACAAAAAGAAAAAAAAAGGACTTGTCAGAGAACATGTCCTATTCTAGTTAACAAAAAAAGATTCACACCATTCAAATTGATTTTATCATATCAGTAGAGCTCCCAAACCATGCCAGGGTCAAAGAGTTCTTTAATGTTGTTAAAACCAAAATGATTTATGGTCCCTGTATTATAGCCAACAAGAATTTACCTAGCATAAGAAAAGAAAAAGAAGCATGAAACAGTTTCTGAGATTAATTTTTCAAGGCTGATTTTCAAGGAGACCCAAACATGTGATAAAAAGGTATCTTTCCTATAGAAGAAGAGTAAAGTGATGGAGTTTTCGCCAAACATTGGTTGAATAGCTTAAAATGACCAACTGGTAGATAATTATCTACTACTAACACCTGACCAAAGCACACCTTAATATTGAGTTCTGCAATTCAATGAAGATTATCAAATATGTCTGTAAACAAGTTAGCAAGAGTTCTGATCCTACCATGTTTGCTCTGGCACTGCAAAACAGCTGTGATGAAGTTATGCATTTCCAGCATAGACGATGTATCAGCAATAATGGGATTTGGTGCTTTTTGGACCTTCCCATTCATGAAAGCTACAAGCTATTATCTGGCAGGAGAATGTTCAACAGGTTAATACCAGTTCAACAACTGATGAATACCCTAGCATTCATCCCTCTGTCATATATCCCCCTTATTACTTCTCTCTCTCTCTCCCTCCCTCCCTCTTCTTCTCCCCCTCTCCCCTCTCTCCCACCCACACATACATCCACACATAAACAAGTCTAATACAGTTGCATGCAAATTTCACAAGTGCATGAGATGAACTTATCTTGTTACACATATTTGTCCACTCATTCATTCATTCATATATATATATATATATACACACACACACACGTATATATGTATGTA
>NC_068991.1:66674764-66676760 GCF_001194135.2 Octopus bimaculoides
ATATATATATATATGTATATATATATATAATTGTGTATATAAAAGAGACCACTAAGTGGTCTGTTAATGTGCTAGAAAAAATCACTTAAAAAATTCTCAAAGAAAGATTCAGCAGAGCAAAAACAGACGAGTGAGACCAGTGAAAATTATAAATACCTCGATTATCTGTAGACCATGGTTTCAAAATCACCACTTTCTAATGAAGGTAGCTGTTTATCATCAGTACAAAGTGCCGATATTATTATAATCGAACAGAATATATATATATAGCAATTAGAGCAAGGTCGTCAGCTTAGAGAAGCTCTCAGGTGCATCCTGTCTTGAATTCCTATGATATTGCCTGGAGGACTATGAGAAATAGGAGGGGGCTGAGGACTGAACCTTGGTAAACACCTACCTCAACCTGGAATTCTTCACTGTACTCGTTGCCAACACTCACCTTACTGACAGTGTCCCTGTACATGGCTTGCACAGCTCTCACTAACCATTCATCTATTCCTAGTTTCCTCATTGACCACCAGATAAGGGATCGGGGGACCCTGTCAAAGGCTTTCTCCATGTCAACGAAAGCCAGGTACAGAGGTTTATCTTTGGCTAGGTATTTCTCCTGCAGCTGTCTTACCAGAAATATAGCATCATTGGTGCTTTTCCCTGGCACAAACCCAAACTGCATCTCATCTAGACTGACTCTCTCCCTAATTAGTTGGGCTATGACCCTCTCTGTGACCTTCATTACCTGATCCAACAACTTGATACCTCTGTCTACCAAATCCACTCACAAAGCTTTGGTTGATTTGGTTGACTTGAGGCTATAGTGGAAGACACTTACTTAAGGTGCTATGCAGTGGGACTGAACCTGGAACCATGTGGTTGCAAGCAAACTTCTTACCACACAGCTACTCTTGCATCTCTCTCTCTCTCTCTCTTCACATATACACACACACACACACATACACACATTCTTGACTGGTACTATATTTTATTGATTCCAGAGGGATGACAAGCAAAGTCGACCATGATGGAATTTGAGCTCAGAATGCAAAGAATGTAAAAAAGGTATTTTGCAGTGTTTCTTTCAACTCTTTTATATTCTGAGCTAAAATTCCATTCCACTTTGCCTTTCATCCCTCATGGACCAATGAAATAAGGGACCAGTAAAATACTGGAGTCAATGCAATTGAATAAACCCTCTCTACTAGGTTTTAGGCCTTGAGCTAATATTAGAAAAACTATACATGTATTTTTCTGGACTGCCATGTTAGCTTGGCGGTAACTTTTAATATCCAGTACTGCTGCCATAGTCTCCTTTGGAGTGATTTAGAAATAATAATATTTCTATATATGTATGTATATAAAATTATATTCATACATGAGTGTGTGTGTGTGTGTGTGTGTGTGTGTATGTGTGTGTGTGTGTGTGTGTGTGGTGTGTGCAAGTGTGTATCTTTATCTGTATCTTTTACTTATTTCAGTCTTTAGACTGTGGCCATGCTGGGGCACCATCTTGAAGAATTTTAGTTGAATGAATCGACCCCAGTACTTATTGTTTTTTTTAAGTCCAGTAGTTATTTTATCAGACTCCTTCACTGAACTACTAAGTTACAGAGATGTAAACACACCAACAACAGTTGTCAAACAGTAGTGGCGGATAGACATATATACAAAGACATACACACACACACACACACACACACATATACACACACGACGGGATTCTTTCAGTTTCTTACTTCTTTATTGCCCACAAGGGGCTAAACATAGAGGAGACAAACAAGGACAGACAGAGGGATTAAGTCAATTACATCGACCCCAGTGTGTAACTGGTACTTAATTTATCGACCCCGAAAGGATGAAAGGCAAAGTTAACCTCGGTGGAATTTGAACTCAGAACGTAATGGCAAATGAAATACTGCTAAGCATATATATTTTTCCTTATCCTTCTTGTTTTTTTTTTTTATCTTCCCTATCACATTTACAACTCTGACACTGTTACTCC
>NC_068991.1:66676860-66680458 GCF_001194135.2 Octopus bimaculoides
ATATATATATATATATACGATGGGCTTCTTTCAGTTTTTGTCTACCAAATTCTCTCACAAGACTTTACTTGACCCAAGGCCATAGTGGAAGGTGCCACTTAGTGGGATTGAACTTGGAACCATGTGGTTGGAAATCAAGCTTCTTAACACACAGCCACACTTGTGCCAGATTATTAAAAAAAACCAAAAAAAAAACCATAAACCTACCAAAATTAGCTTCTTTGCTTGGAAATATTGAATTTTTTTGTGCATTTGTACTTTAATTCCCAGGCATATTTTGTTCAAACACATGTGAGTTTTTTTTTCTATTTGATGATGGAAATTTATTGTTAGATTATCAATATTATTTGTTATTCTCATATTTTATTTTGCCAATAAAATGTGCTTTATATTGACATTGTTGTGTTTCCTTACCCAACATCCAGCCTATTGTGAATTGTCCTTTTTCTGCTCAATTCAGGACTATGTATGAGAGATACTAAAAAAAATCTAGATGACCAGATGGCTCTGTTGTCAACCAGAAGAGCCGTTTCTCAGGTCAGGTTTATTATAGATGACTTATGTTTCATTTTCTTTCAAATGGTGATATTGAAACTTAATCTGACTGCTTATTATAAACTTCCCAAACCAGATGTTTATCTATATTAAGTTATATGCATATGTACATTCATATATCTACACAAACACATAAATAAATCAAAAACAAAAGGAAACACTTGAAAAGTTCTTATAAAATGTAAGTAGGTGCGTGGTAAGAAATTTGCATCCCAACCACATGGTTCTAGGTTCAGTCCCACAGCATAGCACCTTGGGCAAGTATCTTCTACTATAGCCCTGGGCTGACCAAGGCCTTGTGAGTGGATTTGGAAGGCTGAAACTGAAAGCAGCCTGTTTGTATGTATGTATGTATGTATGTATGTATCTATCTATCTATCTATCTATCGATCTATCTATCTATCTATCTATCTACACACACACACACACTTATAAAATTTAATGAAGTATTATTACCATTATTATTATTATTATTAATGATAATAATAATAATAATAATAATAATAATGATGATGATAATAATAATAATAATAAAAACTTTCAAAATAAAAAGACCTGGAAATAGAGGTAACTCGAATGTATAATCTAAAAATAGAAACAATTCCTATCATAGTAGGTGCCTTAGGTATAATAAAAAAATATTCAGACAAATACATAACAAAAACACCAGGACTTACAAATATATATAACATACAGAAAATTGCACTACTGGGCACTGCACACATCCTACGCAAAACACTTTCAATACACTAACCATAAGAGCACCACAGCAAACCACAGCACATACCCAAGGCACACAGAGCTGCGTTCGGTAGTGAAGTGAAAGCACGTTATAGAAATAAAACTACTGAATAATAATAATAATAATAAAGTGGCCAGTAAGTTTAACCTATATAGGTAAAATATACAAATAAATAGAATACTGGAATACAACTAGCTAGAAAGAGTAGTTAACAGACCACAAATCCCTCATTATTAACTCCTCTTTCTAGCAAGTGGTATTCCGGTACTCTACTTTGTATATATATATATATATATATATATCCTTTTCTACTCTATTCACAAGGCCCGAAATTTTGGGGGAGGGGTTCAGTCAATTAGATTGACTCCAGTATGCAACCCCGAAAAAAATGAAAGGCGACGTCAACTTCTGCGGAATTTGAACTCAGAACATAATGATAGATGAAATAGGGAAAGGAGAAACACTGGCACCCCAGGTTAAAGGTCTTCTCCCACGTAAGGTGTTGTTATCTGTTTGGTGGGATATGAAAGGTTTTGTCCACTTTGAAATTTTAAACCCAAACCAAATGATAACAAAGGAGATCTACAGTAGGCAGTTTGAGCAGCTTAAGTCAGCGCTAGAAGAAAAACGACCATCTTTGGTTTCAAGATGGAAGGTGTTCTTCCATCAGGATAATGCTGGACCACATACAGCAAGGATGACGTTCCAAAGGCTGGAGAAGTTTGAATGGGAAACGATGCCCCACCCACCATATTCGCTGGACATATTGCCCCATCTGATTATCATTTATTCTGCAGTCTTCAAAATCATTTGGACAGAAAAAATATGAATTCTGTAGACGAGGTCGGAACAGTAGTGAATTTTGGAAGAGGGGCCTTGCAAGTCTACCAGATAGCTGGAAGAGGATTGTAAGAAATGAAGGAGAGTATATTTTAGATTAAAAAAGAACTTTGTTTATCTTAATTTTTAAAAATAAAAGAAGTGTAAAAAAAAGCTGCATTATTTATGAGATGGCCCAATATATATAGATACACACATACATATATAAATGGTAAAATGTGGCATGAGAGGAAAGCAAAGGAACATATGGAAAATATGAAAAGACACACCAAGGATGTGGACATGTTTGCCCCTCATTATTTATTGACCAAAAATCATCACAATTTTGACACCTTATCAATAATATTGCAAAATTTGTGTTTTGTTGTGTTTATGCTTGTTCAAAACAAACAAAATCCAGGAAAGGAAGGGCTTAGGAAACACATCTGAAGAGTGAGTGGGGAAATAACCCACAAGGAAGGTGGGAGTAAGGCTGAAAAAGTAGGATTCTAACTGGAGAGACACAGAATAGACAGCCAAGAGTCAAAACTAGTGGAGGGCCTATTCTCCATAGGGAGCTGCGGGTTTAAGAAAGTAATTAAGGAAGTTGACGTTGGCAGGATTTGAACCCGGGATGTAAAGAATTAGAAGAAATACTGCAAAGTAATTCAGCTGCTGATGTTCTAATGATTCTGACAATCCACTGTGTTTATGTTGTGCTAATAAAACTGCACTGTCATTAATTATCTTGTTTTGTAAGAAATTCTATGCAAATTGAATACGCTGTTTGCTAATTTTATCCTATTAAGCTTTGTTTAATGTTGTCTGATATAGTACAAGGCATTTACTCCTTGTTGTAAGTGCATAATGAGCAGCTGGTGGGAGAACACTGCTGTCGTACTTGTGCAGCTAAGTAACTGTTAGAGTTGTAAAAGTTTTACAACACTCATATATGTGCAATCAACTGCACACACACACATGCATGCATGCACATACATATATGTGTATATGTAATATATAACATATTTGTATATTTACACACACACACACATATATATGCACACACAAACACATCTATATGTTTATGCATACATATATGCAATATATAATATAATATATATGTATATAAATAAATATATATGTATGTATGTATATATATATGGGAGAATATACAAATAATAACAACAGACGAGGACAGGTGGTGTAAATAACAAAAGGATATATTAGTATGACGCTCGGGAATATGGAGAGTCTTTGACGTTTCGAGCTACGCTCTTCAACAGAAAGAATACGGAGACAAGGAGAAAAACACGGAGAAAAAAAATTGAATAGTGTCCAGTCAACGGTCAATCATAATATATATATATATATATATACATATATGCAGCACAGAATTTTGTCAGTGAACAGGTCGCGGTCTCAAAGCGACGAAAATATTTTGACAAATTAAATTTAAATGTTGAAGTGAATCTAACGGTTTTT
>NC_068991.1:66681180-66691243 GCF_001194135.2 Octopus bimaculoides
TAGGAGGAGTGGAGGTTGTTGTTTAGCTCCAGGCCAGACCTTGGTTGATTGAGCAAGCCATTGAAAGAGGCTCAATGTGGTTGCTTGACCTTCAAGAAATGGCAGCCAAATCTTCCTCTGACCAGATCTCATCATCATTATCATCATTTTAATGCCTCCTTTTCCATGCTTTCATGGAGTTTATTCAGGCAGATTTTCTCTGGCCAAATGCCTTTCCTGTCACCAACTCTCGCTTGGTTTCTAAGCAAGGTAATGTTTTCCCATGAACAGACATGTTCTCATAGAACAATGGAAACAAATGACATTGCTCATATAACAGTGCTAAGCATTTTACAGCTATCATGTCATGTCAAGACAAAGACACACACACATTTATACACATATATATAATGAGCTTCTTTCACCCAAATTCATATTCGAGGCTTTGATCAACTGAGGGTTATAGTAGAAAAGATGCTGCATGGTGGGACTGAACAGAGAACCATGTGGTTGGGAAGCATCCTTCTTATTTCTTTATTGCCCACAAGGGGCTAAACATAGAGGGGACAAACAAGGACAGACAAAGGGGTTAAATCGATTACATCGACCCCAGTGCGTAACTGGTACTTAATTTATCGACCCCGAAAGGATGAAAGGCAAAGTCGACCTCGGTGGAATTTGAACTCAGAACGTAACAGCAGACGAAATGCCGCTAAGCATTTCGCCCGGCGTGCTAACGTTTCTGCCAGCTCGCCACCAGCATACTTCTTATCCCACAGCAATACCTGCATCAATCAATAAAAAAAAGACCTGGCCAGTCACCCTTGACCCAGGTCTAAAGAACAATAATAACAACCTTAATTGAGTAAACTGATAATGAAAGCCATTCCAATCATGACTATCTAGCACTGTACCATCTACTCAGTCCATCTTTAAGATGGTGGGCCATGGTTTGAGGGAAATTTCTAACAAGCCACATGACCATGTAGAGATTCCTTCTAAGACTAGAAGGAATCTCCGTTTTTATTTTAGTTTAAAGAAACAAGTTTTTAGTCCAAGTTTCATGGTATTAATCAGATGAAGAACTAGTCTACCAATGACTAGAAAATTGGTCTGTCTTACTATTGAAATATGAATTGGATTGTATAGAGTTAAATAAATTATCTCTGCAGATGTTTTAAACACAAAACCACCTGAACTGGTAGTGTACTTTCTGAAAGCCCATCATATCATCATCATCATCATTTAACATCTATTTTCCATGCTGGCATGGGTTGGACGGTTTGACTGAAAACTGGTAAGCTGCACCAGGTTCCAGTCTGATTTGGCATGGTTTCTACTGCTGGATGCTCTTCCTAACACCAACCACTTTACAGTGTGTGTTGGGTGCTTTTATGTGCCACCGGCACAGGTGCTAGTTATGTAACACCAGTATCGACCATGACTACAATCTCTTTTGGCTTGACAGGTCTTTTCAAGCATGGTATAATGCCAAAGATCTCGGTCATTAAACTACCTCCATGAGGCCCAATATTCAAAGGGTGCCAGTTATGTGACACTGGCATTGGCCACAACTATGATTTCACTTGGCTTGACAGGTCTTCTCAATATCTTTCAAAAAATGTTTGTCTTGCAGGTTACTTGGTGACCCTATCAGTGCAGGTGCCATTTAAAAAGCATCCAGTCCACACTGTAAAGTGGTTGGTGTTTGGAAGGGCATCCAGCTGTAAAAATCCTGTCAAAACAGTCACAGAAGTTTGGTGCACGCTTCTGCCTAGCTGGCTCCTGTCAAACCATCCCACCCATGCCAGCTTGGAAGGCAGACATTGAACAATGATGATGATAATATATATATATATATATATATATATACATGCATATATGTGTGTTTGTGTTTGTGTGTGTATGCTTGTGACTCCTCTTGACATCACATGACTTTTGTAAATGAATATCTTTCATTTTCAATACTCTGAGTAAACGTGTCTGGTTATGGGAAATTATTACCTAGCTTGGAAACAGGTGATGGTTGGCAACAGAAAAGGCATCCAGTCATAGAAAAATCCGTCACAGTAAGGTTCCATTTGATCCATGCAAGTATGGAAAAGTGGATGTTAAAATGATGATGATTACTGGTATTGAGTGGTCTAAGAGGAGGCATAGGTGCAGACATGGTTTTGCAGTGAAAGGGTTTTCAAGTTTAGTCCCCCTATGTAACAAATGTTGTTTACATTAACATTAACAAAAGCCTTGTGAGTGAAATTTATTTGGTAGACAAAAATTGTTGGAGGGACCATTCTTGTTGGGTGCTATTATCACCCAGTTTAACACCACCACTTAACCTTTGGGTAAACTGTCACATTAACTATAAGCATTTAGGCCAAGTCTCTGAAGATAACTTCTTCCTAACAGTCCTGGAGACCTTGAAAAGCACTAAGGGTTTTTTTTTTCGTCTTCTAACTAAACCATAAAAGAAAAAAAAAATGAACCATGGGCTATCTTTCCCTCTTTTCTCCAGTTGGATCCCTGCTTTTACTGCTCTGGTTCAATATCCAGCTCCCAGCTATTTTTAGCTCATCCTCTTTTCCAGTTGTCTTGTGTGTTCATACATTTCTTTGAGGAAAGGTCTTCCTCTTCCATGTCTAGCTGGTTTTGAATTGTCATTAATGCTTCTGTACCTTTTTTTTTCTATGTAGGGGTGTTGATCCTTTGCAAACCCATTTTTACCTCTGGGAAGAGTTGATCCACATTTGTCTGGACTCCATCCTTTGATGTGTTTAGAATGGAAAGCCAGACCAGGAACCTGCAGTTCTCTGGCATAACTCAGGGTAATTGAGACACAGAAGCCACTGCACCACCACAAAGACTGGACCTTAAGGTGGAGTCTTTGACATACCATTCACAATTGGCATACATTTGATTCACATTTGTTCTTAGGTAGCAACTATTATTTCCTACTTGTTTACCGCTAGAAAGTATGAAAAATGGCTAATATTTCCTTTAAACTTTGCTTTTGTTACATTTATTCAAACCAAAAGAATCCCTCTCAATACATGACTATGATGCTGCCTCACAAGCAAAATTTGAAGGGAACAGTAGTCATTTCCTTTGATTTCTAGATAGAAACAAATAGAAAATAACACTTACCAACCAAAACCAAAAACAAAAATTTTGTTACACTGATCAAAGCTGATCTAGGTTTAGACAGTAACTACTCATACCAACTGTTCAAATACTCATAATATGGGATCTCGGCAAAGTAACAAAAATTCTAAAACTGGGAAAGACTCATTCATGACAATTGCATTGCTAGAGTGTGTGCTGCACAAAGTAGTCATTGAATTTAAATGGACTTACACAGCAGACCCCAAAGTGCCACATGGAATGGACTACCCCCATCAACTACACCACTGATTGTTGACATCACTAACCCACAATACAGAATCAGACTGCTGTATACAAACATACTCACAAGGAATGCAGCCAAAATGGCCTGAGGCATAAGACAGAAACGTACCATTTGCCAATTCTTTTTTAACTTATATTTTCATAACCAGTCTGAAAATTAATACAAATCACAAATCACATTAGATTCATAAATGATTGAACGACCATCTTCACAGTCACTCGAACTGCAAGAAATAGCAGCCAAATAATCCTCAACTCTCACAATCTATCACATTAAATATTGGAAGTTCTTAGATGCACTATGTCTTATTAAAAGACAGCTGGAATACCTCTGATCAACATGCCTGTTTGATCAGGGCTGATCTGAAGCTAAACACTAACACCAACACAGTTCCCCTTCCCTTAGGTCAACCATTTAAAACCTGGCAGACTAAAAGTAGCTCTTATGTCTTCTACTATAGCCATACATCTGAGTGAATTTAATAGATAGAAATTGTGTGGAAGCCTACTGTATATATATGTGTGTCATTGTGTATATCTTCCACCATTTGCTTGACAATCAGTTCAGCAAAAGAGTTTGACAGAAAAAGTACCAGACTTTAAAAAAAATATGTACTGGGGTCAGTTTCTACAATTAAACCCTTCAAGGCAATGCCCCAGGATGCCTGCAGTCCAATGACTGAAACAAATAAAAAAAAGTCAACGAACATCCACAACATATACTGAAAACAGAGCGTTTAAAGAGCAACATATTCAGAGCATTCACAAGTCCTACATTTGACCAATACAAAGAAACAACAATGATGTACAATACATTTAGATTTATTGTGGATTGTTCTACTTGTGTTACCTATCATCCAATGTCTTCAAAATAAACATCTTCAAGTGGCCACAACCACCATGTTTCACCAATCCTAATCACCCCCATTTAGTTTTGGAAGGTCCTCAATTTCATGTTGTGTCTCCGTCAATTAACATTGATGTAGTTGTATAGTCTTTGTCTTCTCTAAGGGTACAGAAGTCTCTAAAACATAACATTTAATATGGTTTGGTGTTCAGTACTATAAACTATGAAGGATATAAAACAGCATGTTTGACATCATGATAACTTGCAAATGGATTACCTACATACAAAATTAAAATACAAGAAACCTGAAAAAATTAAAGATCTTTGCTAGGACATGCAGAAGGGTAAAGGTTGTTGTTGCAGTTAACCCCTAATTCACTCAGTTACTGCTCTGTATGTCCAGTCACTTCTGAACACAACTACTATATTATCTTAAAGTCAGTATCTCTCCCACATGGTTTAGATAAACATAAAAACCACAAACACATAAAAATAACAGTAACATTGATAATTTCATTAGTCTCATACCTCTTCTACCCCTAAACACCATGCCAAGATATGTAGCTGTTGCGAAAAATGCAATGGCAGGGCAGGTTTACTTTGTTTGTGTTAGTTGTAGTCACCACTAGAAACTAGAAGAGATATGCTCAAGAACAGATTAGTCAGAGAAGAGAAAGCAATATGACAAGACTGCCACGCAGCATGCACTCCATGTAAGAGAATCACCAACATACATACAGTTTAATAACGTATAATTTACACCACACTTATAAGTTAAGTTTACACAACACTCACTCACTAATATACAAATTATATTTGAAGTGCATACTCCTATAACCCTTACATTTATAACATACACACTTTTCATATGTAACATTCACAAGTTTGGAAATACAAATACATACAACCATGTTGATTTAATTGTTACCCTAATTAGTTTCCATTAATGTGATTAGGCTTGGCTGTTAGCCAATTATTTACTCTGTATAGAATTTCCACTCAAAGCTATTCTCTATCCAATCATCTGTGGAGGATAACATATTTATTCATTATCAGTGGGAAGCCATATTTCAGTCAATGATATCCTATTATATTTGCATTTATTGTTTATCACACATTATGGTAAAGCTTACAACCATTAGGAAAATAGCATTAAAAAGTGAATAAAATTACAAGAACAAAATAAGATAAACTAGAATTTATTACTAGTGAATGGCAAAATTGTTTAGGATATTAAAGAAAAGACCTTGCAGTATCTAGCTATGACACTTTATGTTCTGAGTTCAATTCCTATGGAAGACAACTTTATCTTTTATTCCTCTAGGGTCAATTAATATAAAACACCAATCAAATTGTTTGGAGGTCAATTTAATTAACTAAACTGGTCACCCAAATTCCAGCCCTTCTACCTATAAGTCAACCAAGTACTGAGTTAATTTAATCATCTATACCCTCGTCTAAAACAATGTTAGAAATTGAAGTGGAGTGAGGTATTTAATTTCATCCCTTTTTTTACATTCTGAGTTCAAATCCTACAAAGAGGAACTTTGCTTTTCTTCTTTCTGCAGCAAATCCTTCCCCATCCCCAAATGTGGCCTTGTGCCAGTGTTACAAATCATTGAAGAAGGTGACTGGCAGAAATGTTAAAGTATAGATAAAATGCTTTCTGGGATCTATTTATGGCCCCTTATGCTCTGAATTCAAATCCCACAGTTTGGCAAAAAGAAACAACAGAATAAGTACCAGACTAAGTACTAAAGGAAATTTGACCAACTAAACCAGGCATGGAAACCTTTTTGGAGAAGTGGGCCATGAAACATGATTTATCATCAGGTAGGCTACATTACTAAAAATCCTTTTTTTAGGTATGCCATTCAGAAAGGCCTGCAGGTTAGTTTACCTGTAACTAGACTGAAAACTGGCATTCCATTGGTTACAATGGGCGTTCCAGTTGATCTCATCAACGGAACAGCCTGCTTGTGAAATTAATGTGCAAGTGGCAGAGTACTCCACAGACATGCATACCCTTCATGTAGTTCTCAGCAAGATTCAGTGTGACGCAGAATGCAACAAGGCTGGCCCTTTGAAATATAGGTGCAACTCATTTTTACTAGCTGAGTGGACTGGAGCAACGTGAAATAAAGTGTGTTGCTCACTGGGAATCAAACTCATGCCCTTATGATTGCGAGCTGAATATCCAAACCACTAAGCCAGTCACCTTCACAATTAGACTGAAACAAGTAAGAGAATCTCATTTATGTCTGCTTTGTCATCTTTGTTTCGAACATGCAGTCTCAGCGATTATAGGGATTCACTTGGTAGATTAAGCTGAAATACTATCAATTTTTTTGTAAAATGATTGTCACTGTCGTACAAGCAGTGTCATTCATTTCCAATCTTCTGTGGAAACATGCCTGGTGATGGGGAAATAATAACTTGCTTGGAAATGGGTGAAGATTGGTGACAGAAGAACATCTAGCCATAGAAAATCTGTCTCAGTAAACTCTGCCCAACCCATGCAAGCATGGAAAATGGATGTTAAACTGATGATGATGATATATACACAAACAGGCTTCCATACAGTTTCCATCTGCCAAATTCATTCACAAGGCATTGGTCAGCCTGGGGTTATAATTGAAGACATTTGCCCAGTGTGCTGCACAGTGAGACTGAACCTAAAACCACGTGCTTGCAATGCAAGCTTCTTAACCATACAGCCATGCCTAATTAAGCATTTTTTTTCATTTTATCCTTAGTAACACTAATTTGATTTCATTAACTAACACACACACACACACATATATACAACTATTTTGTTTTTGGTTAAGAGTCAAAAAACCTAGAATCAAGATCAACTTATAACTTCCTGGTCCAAGTCAAATATCAACATTTTCACAATTTTTATGGCACAGATTTCTGTTTTCTTCACTATGCACAAAGGTTGGATACTGTCCAGCTCAAGTGAAATTTTCCTCAGTCACATGTCACTCTGACAAAAATGTTGAGATGTTTTGAGGCCATTGTTCATTGTTTTAACATATTACATCATGAGATGGAATTACAATAGCAATGAGTGAACACTCTTATAGTGGCTGCTTCATTCTCTTAGAATTTATTTGGTTGCAGAGTGTTAATAATATAGAAGGCATACTTCAAAGCTCAACATAAGAAATTCAGCCAAACACTTCTGTTACTGATTTTGGAAATGTGATTCAAAGTTGATTAATTATATGTTGAGACAACAAAGCAGGAGAATAACACCAATAATTATATAAAGTTTAATAATTACAATGGCTGAAATAATTGAAGACAACTTGGCTGAAAACAGTTCCATCAAATTTTATTACTCCAAGTGTTAAACTATAATAATGAAAACAAAATAGTCTGCATAAATAGACAATTTCAATATTAGAATTCTTTTAATGTCATGTTTTTACCTGTTTGTTTAAAGAACCTGAAAATATATCAAATGTTCCAATGTACGGTCACATAGTGAGATCATTTAGTACTGAGGGGAGCTGGAAATATTCCTAAAGTTTGACTACTACTTATAGAAAAATAAATATTGGGTTTCCTCTAAATGTTTTAACATTCAGGCCTAATATTTTAAATATCTGTCTGTGTAATTGATTCACAGAGGAAACTTGACAAGTTCAAGACTAGTAACATCTGGTTTTTAAAGATAGGTTTATTCTTAGACTACAGACAAACAGCTAATGAAAAGATTTAAACAATATCTCTACAGGTATGCACTTTTTACAGCTTCGTTCAGATCATTAGCTGTTTGTTCTGTCCAGCCTGACTGATATGTATAAATAGTCACAGTAGGATTATGGGCATCCATTAATCCAAACACGTCTCCATGAATAATAATAATAATAATAATAATAATAATAATAATAATAATAATAATAATAACTTTAGCAATTCAATCAGAATAGTGTTAAATTTGTTTCACAACTAAAATTTATACTGGAGATGAACAAAAGCAAGTAGGAAACATTTTTGTAACAAAGCAGCTGATTTGTAAACATGTAGCAGAAAAAAAAAATGGTAGAGAAGGAAGAGGCAAAGAAAGAATATGTAAGAAGAAATAAAAGAATTGTTATAGTATGAAAGTAGAACAACTATTGGGTGAAATTCTTTATTATGATATCAACAGTAACAACGTTTGTTCCAGAAATCAATGCATTTTTTTTTTTTTTTAAGAGTAAACCTTTGAATATTGTAAATTAATAATAGCAAATACATTCTGTGAGAAGAGAAGAAGGAGACATACTTTATTTGATATTGCATAATTTTTAACAGTTTGTCACCGATACTCTCAGATTGACGCAAATGGTAATAGGGAGGGTTGTAGTCAGCACCATTATCAGAAGGGGAGGGGGGAGGAGGAGGAGGACGAGGGAAAATGAAAACAAAAACAAACAAAAGTCAACAGCAACAATAAAACAGGGAAACACAAAAACCATATATATATATATTTACATATATACATATATATATATATATACATATATATATATATATACATATATATACATATATACATATATATACATATATATACATATATACATATACATATATATATACATATACATATACATATATATATACATATACATATATATATATATATATATACATATATATACATATATATACATATATATATACATATATATATACATATATATATAAACATATATATACATATATATATACATATATATATAAACATATATATACATATATATATACATATATATATACATATATATATACATATATATATACATATATACATATATATATACATATATACATATATATATACATATATACATATATATATACATATATACATATATATATACATATATATATATATATATATACATATATATATACATATATATATATACATATATACATATACATATATACATATACATATATACATATATACATATACACATATACATATATATATATATTTATATATATATATATATATACTGTATATATATATATATCACTGATGCATAGCAGCTTGTCAATAAAATAGACTCGAGTTAGAAAAAAAAAAAGTGTCCAGTAATAAGGTTCCAAGAAACATTTATGGAAGAACTTTCAGAATTTTCTGTCATTTGTAATGGAAGAACTGAAACAGAAGTTTGTTTCCATTTTTCACATGACATCATACAATGGATGTTGACGTCTGCAGCGGTGGTCACAGAGAGCATCAACCCATCTTAAGTAATAAGGCAACAGTGTCAGGTAAATGTTACTAAGCAGTCGTAGCTCTAACTCAAAAGTTATATAACAGTAACTAATTTACTACTAAATTATTGTAACATGCATACATACACACACACATATATATATATATATACATATGTACATACACATATATATGCATATGTGTAATATATATACACACATATATATATATATATATATAGGTACACACACATATATATATATATATATACACACATGTGTAATACACACACACACATACAGACACACATGCACTATTTTATTAAAGCTGAAAAAAATTCACGAAGTGTAGCTCAGAGTTTCAAGTGACCGTTTGTTGTCAATTTGTTGCAATAATACAGAGTTCTGCATTATTACAACTGCCTGATGATAGTCATGTGAAACTCAGAGTAACAGTTTGTGAACTTTTTTTTTGTGTGGTTTTAATAAAATAGCACTTCACTCTGATTTTGGTATTTCAGCATGATTTTCAACCTTTCTTTGTGTGTGTGTGTGTGTGTGTGTGTGTGTGTGTGTGTGTGTGTGTGTGTGTGTGTGTGTGTGTGT
>NC_068991.1:66692572-66696369 GCF_001194135.2 Octopus bimaculoides
AGTTAAGAGGAAAATTGTGCACAAGAAAGAGGCAAGCTAAAGGAGAGAGTGAAAGCAGGAGAAATATTTGAGAAAGAATTTGTACTTTGAAGGAGCGCATGGTGGGGGGTGGGGAGGAATGTGATAGAGAGAATGAAATTTAGAGAAATCTAATGCATGCATTAAAAACTGAGAGAAGAAAAAAAAAAAAAAAGAGAGAGAGACTGTCAACAATGAAAAACTGAGTGTGATAGAAACAAGTGTTCAGTTCTCTTATCGCCTAGGTAATGCAAAAAACGTATTCATCCTGGTTTTATATGACACTGTGGGGGGAATACTTTCCGTTCTTGAATGACTATTCTACTACATAAGTCATATGCTGTCCGTAGTGGTGTACACCCTGTCTCGCCGTTACGATAACGCCGAGGCAGCTTGAGTTTTTTTAATAGAATATCATTATAATTACTGAATTTTCTTTTGTGGCCTTCCCAGTTGCCAGCGTTTGTAGTTTGATGTACAGCAAGAATTGTATCCGAAGCATCAATAACAGTAAAATTAGAACGACGAGCATGTGCTACAAGCCAGTTGTCATAAGCTGGACGTCCTATCACGAGGTTAGGAATATCCTTCCAGGGATAGTTGCGGTTTGTAATAAAATAATCTTCAGCGTTTACTAAGAATAGGTGTCCTTTTTCTCGTGCCACTCCCTTCAGACTTTTATAGGTGGCTGCATCCTTTTTGGACAAATATTTTACATTAGTCCTCCGGCCAATAAGAAGTAAAGGATGAGACATGTTGTCAATGCTCATTTCTTCCATAAGCAAGAACAGAGTATCGATAAGACCATCTTCAAAGAGAATATCACCGTTTGCAAAAGCATAAAATGTAGTGTTAAAGTTCTCCATGGCTTTCAAAAACATTGTTTTCAAGACAGGAGCTCCACCAGCAGCATAATGAGTAATGGGGTAAACAGTCCAGCCAGCATCACTACAAAGTTTTTTGTACTGGCTGCTGTTTGTGAAAATGATGGGGTTTACATACTTCTTTAGCTTTATCCAATTTGATACTGTGTTGTTATGGACAATATATTTGGTTTCATTCACATCCCATGATGTAAACATTGTTAGAATGGGTTTGTTGGTCTCAGGACGAGCTGTAATGCTAACATTTTTGTTACAGAAATTCACAAGATCAAAAAGAGCCCAAATCAGGCGCTGGACATCTTTGTCATTTTCATCGACACCAGGACAATAGCTATGAAGAATTTCCTTGAAAGACTTGGAACCTTTAGACTCGATAAATTTCATAGACACTTTCAGATATGTGTTCAAATCACAGTTATTCTCCGAGGCAGCAGACTTATTGAGGTAGCGTTGAGAATAGAAGATTATATTGCAGGTCAGCGTCAACATGAGAAGAATAAAGAGCACGTTACCAGAACGTCTCCCCAGCCAAAAGTTGTGCAACATGACCTAACACAGTAGAGATGGCACTGGAGAGGAAGATCCCTGGCAAATAAAGAAAAAAGAAAAAGTTGGTTAATAATGAGCATGTCAAGTAGTTTAGACAAATAAATCATTGGCATTAATTATTCAAAACAATTACTTTGGTACGCATTTTGGTTATTTAAAAAAAAAATTGACAAAATCCCAACAGTTAATTTCTATATAAAGCACAATTATTACCATTTTATAGGACAAGTCTCTGAAACTGTTTTTAATCCTTTATCAAATGTAATGCTTATCTGTTCACATTAATTCTGATTTATTCAGGTCCAAGTGGGGTGTCCACAGTATTTGCTTGTAACTTTGTTAACTTTCTACATACAGATTTGAAATTTTGTAAATGGTTGCTTATATGCCAATGGTTTATAGTTATGTAATTTTAGCTGATTTTTCTGATTAAATTTGACATTTACGGGCAGGTAAATTTAATTAACAGGTGTAACATTATGAATAAACACTAAAATTCATATTCTTAATACATCTTACCTGTTTGATTTGTTACTAAAATTATCGCAGATGTCAACCGCCAACAATTTTACATTTTTCAAGATGATTAAAATACAGGTGTAATTGGTACAAGATTTTATTCTTTCTCTATATTTCATTCAAACATTTTTATTGAAAATAAAGTACAAAACTCTTTTACTAGTCAATATACCATTGGCTATGTACTCTTATAGAATTTAATGAATTCATTTATGTAACAGAATGCATCTAATAAAAAACGCTCGTTAACAGGTGAGACAAAGGTGAATACAGGTGTATAACATACTGAAAATTAATATGTATTTCTCACTTTCACATATTTATAATAAAATGAAAATGAATATGTGATAAAATAATATAGTCACAAAATAATATAGTACGACATATTTCTGTCATGAAACTGCCCAAAGCACCCTTTACACAAGGGCACTTTGCAAAAGGAACACATATATGAAGTCTTAATCTGATACCTTTTTGCAGAAAACAGTCTGCAAACATTTTTTCTTCCATTTATCTTTTCGACTTTATGAAAGTCAGTATTTTCTCTGTTGGCATCCACCTCAGTTAATTTTGCTTTTCTCCCAGTTCTATGCTTTCTAGAAGAAAAGCCCTCACATAACTGAGATCTGATGTCAACCTGAAATTTCAAATGGTCATAGTTCTTTGGTGGCAGAAGTACCTTGTGGCTTTTTACATATACAATATATGAATTAACTATAGTTAAATTAACTAAAAACCACAAAATGTACCTCCACCATTTCTTCCCAGGTCGACCAACTGGGTAATATGCCCGATATTGGTCGGATTTATCAACCCCACCCATATATTAGTTATAACAAATATTCACGAGGGGTTTCCCCTTGGCACCAACACCAGGTTGTTCATTAGTAGACAGAAATAAAATTTTCTTTTGCATTTGTAAAATGTCCCCTTTTTTAAAATTTTGTTTTCATTTCATGGGGTAAACCTTTATGGTTGCCCATAACAGTACTGCATGTGTAAGTACTTACGCAGGCAACATTTTCTGCCAAAGCCAAGAAAAGAATCGGTCAAAATAGAGGTGTCAGTTCTGATGGTGAAATGGTTCAGTTAGAGACCATACAACATCATGTCCCAATCCATGTCATCTGTTTCCATTATATTTTTTACCTGTGTAAACATAAAAGTTTACACAATATCCTGTGTCTGATTCACAAACTTCCCATACCTTGATCCCCAATTTAGTGAGTTTGGCAGGCATGTACTGCCGAAAATGTACTCTGCCCTTATAGCCTATTATAGCTTCATCTACACTGAGATTTTTCCCAGGTAGATACAGTTTTATAACTATTACAGAGTAAATCAATTACAGGATGTACTTTGTACAGGGGATCGTGGTTTGGGTAAATTTTGACCGGTGGTTTAAACACTAAAGGGTTAAGACTCAAAATCTTAAAAATTAAGAAAAATAAGTTAAAAATTAAAATAAACCACAATCTGTAATGGTCGAAGTTTCTGTGTGGTCTGATCCACAAGTATCTGGACTGTTGCTATAGTAACGAAGCTAAAGCATGGAGAGTGAAGCAGTTTACAGCAGTGCTTGAAAGGAAGGCTAATCTGGGCAAAGTGGCTTCATCCCACGTGCTTTTGCTTTCTTACTATGGCAACAGTCCAGGCGTAGAAGTGGCTGTGTGGTGGGTGGCTTGTTTACGAACCACATGGTTCCGGGTTCAGTCCCACTGCATGGCACCTTGGGCAAGTGTCTTCTACTATAGCCTCGGGCTGACCAAAGCCTTGTGAGTGGATTTGGTAGACGGAAACTGAAAGAAGCCCGTCGTATATATGTAT
>NC_068991.1:66696386-66700303 GCF_001194135.2 Octopus bimaculoides
TATATATATATATATATATATATATATGTGTTTGTGTGTCTGTGTTTGCCCCCCTAGCATTGCTTGACAACCGATGCTGGTGTGCTTATGTCCTCGTAACTTAGTGGTTCGGCAAAAGAGACCGATAGAATAAGTACAAGGCTTACAAAGAATAAGTCCTGGGGTCGATTTGCTCGACTAAAGGCGGTGCTCCAGCATGGCCACAGTCAAATGATTCAAACAAATTAAAGAGTAAAGAGTACTTGTTGATCAGACCACGTATTTATTTAAAGGAGTAAAGTTCAATTTTTGCTTTGAGAGAACAGTATTATATAGGATAGAAAGGGACGAAACCAGATTGAGAGAAACAGATTGATAGAAGATTTAAACTGGCCATATCCAACCTAAAATATTCTACCTGTTTTATGTTCGAACTGGCCAGATCCAGCCTCACACACCTAACCTAGAATGTCATTCTAAAAAAAAAAAAAAAAATCACATCATTGAAATCTTGAAGCTCTGAGATTAATTCAAAACAATGTGAATAAATAAGCATTAAATTTAACAGGATAATCTGAATGCTAAAGGATTAATCCTTTAGCATTTAAACTTGCCACATCTGGCTTCTCACACCTACCCCACAATGTTATTCTAAGAATAAACAGTGATATCATTGAAATTTTGAAGTTATGAGATAATACATGTTTAATTCAAAATAATGTGAATAAATAATAATTACATTTGACAGAGTAATATGAATGCTAAAGAGCTAATAGGAGTTAATGTATGCATAATCTATGCATAAAATCAAAGAGTCCAAATTCAAAGGCTATTCCATCAACCCACTCAACAGATTAGTATATATTGGGACATTTTTCCAAATCATATTTTGCTCAGATCCTAAGACAAAACAAACAAGCAAAAATCACCACCCCCACCTGCAATCACTTCCAATCCAAGAAACACTATTTAGGGGATCAGGCGAAGGTATTTATAGACATTCTTTACATAGCTAAGTAACATGAGCTGCATATTCCATTTATCTCATTTTACAAACCTTTCTTGGCAGATCTTTCATACTAAAAGACTTATCGGTTTTGTCTCATGACTCAAAGATTTTATCTTTGGGTTACAAAATATTTCGTTACTACTGGCTGCCTTTTTGTTAGTTCTACAAAAACATTTCATGCCAAATATTTTATAAAGAATGTTCATGCCAAATATCTCACTTTTAGTACAATTCTATAGCCATTAACTCTGATATTCTGTAATTGATTTCTATAATTGATTTTTGACACAAAAATCAATCATCGTCATAATACAGCGAGATTAAGCAGGTTTTACTTCAATCCTACGCAAATAAAGCCATTTGATGTGAAGATGAATATATTTTTCTGATTTCTTAATCTAGACAAATACTTAGAAGTATTTGCTATTTCTTATTGGGGCTTTCTGTATCTTAAGTACTTTTAATTCCAAACAATTGTGTTGGCTTTTAATAATGGCTGCATCTCATTTAGACGAAGTTCGTTTACCATTTCTTATTCCATGTTTATTTTAAAACAATATTTGCCTGAAATACTCTTGTACACATACTCCACCATTTAAGCCATTGATCAATCGTCATCATTATCATCATCATCACCACTAACAATGTAACGTTTCTAAGGTATTTCTCTTTAGTCATAATGTCGATATTCCTAATCAGTACTACTATATTCTCTCTATTTTGAATTGTGATCATGGTCATCATTTTAACAACTACTTTTTTATGTTTGCATGAGTTGGATGTAGGTTTGTTGATTGAGATTTTCACAGAATATTGGAAATGAATGGCATTCATTTACAACAATCACATAGTCAAAACAAGGAGACACAGATATACATACATACACATATATACACACACACACACACACACACACACACACACACACATCTAAATTAAATCCAATACGATGAAAATAGGGATGAAATCATCCAATCTTTCACTGGCTCAACTGTTTAATACCCAATTTAGTAGAGAAAAATTTTACAATTCACATAGGTACATATCAAATTTATGAAAATGAAAACAAAATGAAGATATACGATTGTCAATTCAAAAGTTAAAATTTATTAGTGTTATATTATATTTATATAATATATATTATATTATTATTTTTATTTTATTATATTATTATTATTATTATTATTATATAATATAATAAATTTTAAATACAAATTACGTACAATTGTTTCAATTCTTATCCATAATAGAATTATAAAAATCTATTGTGATAAAATTATGAAACTCTAGAGTAATTTTTGATGTATGAAGATTCACAGATTCAAGAAAAGACTAAAAGACTAAATTTAAATATATTTATGTTTTCAAGCATGAGCCTTAGTAATTAAAAACAAAAACAGAGATAAAAAAAAAAAATAAAATATGAAAAATAAACTAATATAACGGTCATGAAATATATTTGTATAATACTATTTATTTGAATCTAAATATATCTTAGTGCATTAGTTTTTTAAAAATATCAGGAACAATATTTTTTCAAAATATTTTTTAAAAATCGTGGTGAAACAAGAAATACTCCTTTCATTCTTTCATATTATAGACATGGTTGGGAAGCAAGCTTAACCACACAGCCATACTTATGTCTTATATAGTTATGTATATTAAATGACCACTCATATTCTCGGTTTGAGTTATACACACTTTAAAAGTTATGAAAACTTGTTGATAGCAAATAGCTTGCTTACCAACCACATGGTTCCAGGTTCAGTCCCACTGCGTGGCACCTTGGGCAAGTGTCTTCTACTATAACCTCGGGCCAATCAAAGCCTTGTGAGTGGATTTGGTAGACGGAAACTGAAAGAAGCCCGTCGTATATATGTATATATATGTGAGTGTGTATGTTTGTGTGTCTGTGTTTGTCCCCCTAGCACTGCTTGACAACCAGTGCTGGTGTATTTATGTCCCCGTCACTTAGCGGTTCGGCAAAAGAGACAGATAGAATAAGTACTAGGCTTACAAAGAATAAGTCCCAGGGTCGATTTGCTCGACTAAAGGCAGTGCTCCAGCATGGCCGCAGTCAAATGACTGAAACAAGTAAAAGAGTAAAAGAGTGATAGAATCATCTCTAGTCTTTTGCTCTGATATATCTATTAACATATTACAAGTTCTCTCTACTTCTATGTTCAAATCTTCATGCACACCTGAACTTTTTATTCCATTGAGGTTGATAGACTAGGTACAGGTAAAAGATATAGGGTCAAATGAGTCCAATGTTTTCATAGAATCTGATGAAGTGTTGTAGGAGCTCGAAACAGCATGGTCAAGAATTTAACCCTTTACAACCTGCTCATACTATAACAATTTAATCCATTGCAACCTGCTCAGATCATCCTTAATCCTATTATACAATCTTCTTGCTTTAAAATAACCTAAATTAAAATCTTTCATCAAAATTTTATGTTAATTTATGTTCCAAATACCAGCTAAATAACGACAAAGTTATTTTACTAAATTCTTCAATATTTTCAAAATAATCTGAAGCAAAGAAAGTGTAATTTGATAGAAACATATTAACAAAGAAGTTAAATGTCTAAAGCAGTGTTTCTCAAACTTTTTATCCTTGCATAACCCCTAAGATAAATTACATGTCTCAAGAAACCTCTGCACAAAAAGTTACATACTATATCTTTCTCATATATATTTCATCATAGTTCGCGTGGTCGCCATGATAGATCGCTAACCACGACACACATTTTTTTCTCTCCTTGTTTCTTTCTGTGGAAGAGCATAGGCTCGAAACATTGAAGACTTTTTCAATTCCTGAGCGTTATACTAATACATCTGTTTGTTTTCTACGCCACCTGTCTTCGTCTGTTGTTTTTTTGTGAATTCTCCCTATATATATATATAATATATATATATATATATA
>NC_068991.1:66700996-66708496 GCF_001194135.2 Octopus bimaculoides
ATATATATATATATATATATACGACGGGCTTCTTTCAGTTTCCGTCTACCAAATCCACTCACAAGGATTTGGTCGGCCCGAGGCTATAGTAGAAGACATTTGCCAGAGATGCCACGCAGTGGGACTGAACCCGGGACCATGTGGTTGGTAAGCAAGCTACTTACCACACAGCCACTCCTACGCCTAGTAGTCAGCATTTATTGAAGGTGAGTGCCATGAAGAGATAGTGGGTAGGATTAGGGAAAGATAGATTTTGCAGTCTTAACAAAGAGTTTTTTTAACCAAGAAACCACTTTGTGGGCACTTAATTTGCTAGAGATAGCGAAATCCTCACCTCACACTATCATTTTAGAAAAGGAAGAACACATTGGATAATGCAGTCTTAGATATATTATCTGAAAAAAAGATGGTTATGACTGGAAGAGGAGTGACCTAGTGCTAAATAACATAAATGAGTTTATTTTATGTGTCATGTGCAGATCACAAGATGGTGGATGGTTTGACTTGATCTGGTGAGTCAGAGAGCAGTATCAAGCACAAGTGCCAGCTTTGGCATGGTTCCTTTGGTTGGTTCCTCTTCTTAATGCCAACCATTTTACAGTGTGTAGTGGGTGCTTTTTGGGAGCCACCAGCACTAGTGAGGTTGTCAAGTAACTTGCAAGACAGGAAAAGAACAAGAAAAGAAAAAAAATCCCCTCAACTAAGTGGGGAGAGTATTTGAGAGCATGTAGGTGTGGTGTGGGAGTAGGTGGCGTTATGCCAGCCACTGGGAGATTAACCCTTTAGCATTAAAACCAGCAAGATCTGACGTGTCACACTTATTCTACAATGCTATTCTAAAAATAAACATTCCTATCATTCAAACCTCAAAGCTATGAGATAATGATTAATTCAAAATGATGTGAATGAATAAGCTTTATATTTAACGAAGTAATCAGAATGCTGAAGGGTTAAAGTGTGTGCATTGGCACTCCGTCGCTTACGACGTCAAGGGTTCCAGTTGATTCGATCAACGGAACAGCCTGCTCGTGAAATTAACGTGCAAGTGGCTGAGCACTCCACAGATACATGTACCCTTAATGTAGTTCTCGGGGATATTCAGCGTGACAAGGTTGGCCCTTTGAATTACAGGCACAACAGAAACAGGAAGTAAGAGTGAGAGAAAGTTGTGGTGGAAGAGTACAGCAGGGTTCGCCACCATCCCCTGCTGGAGCCTCTTGGAGCTTTAGGTGTTTTCGCTCAATAAACACTCACAACGCCCGGTCTGGGAATCGAAATTGCGATCCTATGACCGTGAGTCCACTGCCCTAACCATTGGGCCATTACGCCCCCACTAAGGGGTGGGGGTGGGTTAAAGTATGATAGAAGAAAAAGTGTAGGTATCTTGCTGTAGAGAAGGTACATAGCTACCCTACATTATATAAGGGTGTGAGTAGCTAGGAAGAAAATAAGATGGTAGTGATGTAGTGTCAAAACAAAACTCTCAAGGAGCAAAGAGATAAGTATAAGAGAAAGTATGGACAGTGGATCAGGAAAGGGTGGAAGTTGTAAGAGCATGAGGGGGAAAGCATCAGATGGCTAGAGATGGGGGTAGCTGGTTGAGTGTAAGAAGTGCATTGCTGCATGATACTGAGATGTGGATACTGAATGAGGTTTAAGTGTAAGTGTTGCATAATTTTATATTAGCAGCTACAAGTTAAAACGAATGCCAGACATCAGTGCACTGGGTCTCATAGACAAGATAGCAACAGCGTAAGAGGATTGGCACATGCTGTATAGTACATATGAAGAGAGAATGTTAAAATATTAATGATAATGAGATATGTATGGGAGAAAGTAACTATAATTGTGCTTGTGATTATGAAATTCTATGATAAAAAAAACTTGGCAACATTCCACCAATGATCACGTCTCCAAGCAAGATGCTTCCGATCTACACCGACCAAAAGCATCAAAACGGTAGTTGATCACTTAAGAATTAGAGTTTCACATTTCAGATTGTTCTTGTCTAGAGTCAACTGATAAAAGTAGTTCATGATCAGCTTGAAGCATATCTACTGAAATAATCATCTTATGTACTATAAACAGACGTAAGTTAATGAACTCTTAGGCGAATAACTATTAGCATACTTAATTCAAGTACATAATGAGAATAATTAGAACTACTTTAGACCCATCCTTGCTGATGGAAATAAGGCCAAATTTGTATATAGTCAGGAGAGCACTGTCTTGAGTGTTTAAAAACAACTAGACTTGAGGTTCTCAACTAGGATCCACATAAGATCTTGTTAAAATTTATTTGCAATAAATTGGTTATACTTCTACAAAACACAAAACCAATTATAGCAGTGACATGATCAATTCTTAGTGATATCTGAAGAAGGAATTTTTATATTCTGAAATATTATTATATCGGACTATGGATAATTAAATTATAACAATTCTAGTCCACCCTGTGGAGGCGCAATGGCCTAGTGGTTAGGGCATCGGACTCGCGGTCGTAGGATCGCGGTTTTGATTCCCAGACCAGGCGTTGTGAGTGTTTATTGAGCGAAAACACCTAAAGCTCCAGGAGGCTCCGGCAGGGGATGGTGGCGAACCCTGCTGTACTCTTCCCCCACAGCTTTCTCTCACTCTTACTTCCTGTTTTTGTTGTGCCTGTAATTCAAAGGGCCAGCCTTGTCACACTGTGTCACGCTGAATATCCCCGAGAACTACATTAAGGGTACACGTGTCTGTGGAGTGCTCAGCCACTTGCACGTTAATTTCACGAGCAGGCTGTTCCGTTGATCGGATCAACTGGAACCCTCGATGTTGTAAGCGACATTGTGCCAACAACAGTCCACCCTGCATTGTTGTGCCATTCAAGACACATTATATTTTACAATACACAAAATATTTTAACAATTTTTTTAATACAATTCCTAATAATATTTTATTATAAAAATATAATAGGACCTTTTTTTTAACATGAAAATGGTTAAAAAATATGGTCAGACACCATATTACTTGCGACGGAGTTATTTTACGAAATTAACCACAAATTAACCAGAAATTTTAATGGAAGATTTTTGAAATAAATCACTTTAAATAGGAAATTTACATCATACTTAAAAATAAGTACTGGGGTTGATTTGTTCAACTAAACCCTTCTAGATGGTGCCCCAACATAGCCACAATCTAATGACTGAAACAAGTAAACAACAAAGCATAAAAGATAAAGAGTTGATAATCCATTTTGAATTATGAGTCAACCAATGTGCAATCTTGCATATTTACCTACTGAACCTCTTATCACTTTTTGGCAAATACGAAGAAGACTATGATTTGCTAATGAGGTCAGAATAAGACTGAAAAGTTGCTTTCTCTACATACTCCCTCAAAATGATAATTGCATTAATTATTGGCTAATATTTTTTTCACTCTCTCACTGCATAATTATTTCTCACTGGTATTTTAATGATCCTCACATATAGGCGCAGGAGTGGCTGTGTGGTAAGTAGCTTGCTTACCAACCACATAGTTCTGGGTTCAGTCCCTCTGCATGGCACCTTGGGCAAGTGTCTTCTACTATAGCCTCAGGCCGACCAAAGCCTTGTGAGTGGATTTGGTAGACGGAAACTGAAAGAAGCCCGTCGTATATATGTGTATATGTGTTTGTCCCCCCAACATCGCTTGACAACCAATGCTGGTGTGTTTAGGTCCCCGTAACTTAGCGGTTCGGCAAAAGAGACCGATAGAATAAGTACTAGGCTTACAAAGAATAAGTCCTGGGGTCGATTTGATCGACTAAAATGCAGTGCTCCAGCATGGCCACAGTCAAATGACTGAAATGAGCAAAAGAGTAAAAAAGAGTAATTAAATATATTAGTAACACTAACTTAACTATTTATATCATAAGCATTCTCACAAAAATAATTAAGAGCGAAAAAAAATTGATACTAAGTTTGTTGGTAAGCGATTAAAAGTTTAAAACATTACTAACTACTGCATAATTAATTATGCATTAGATATTACAAGATCTATAAGCAGGATCTACACTCAGTCCTTATCTAAAACTGTCTGCTTAAATAAAAAGCAAGAGTAAAATCTTTCTGTTCAGATAATAAACCATTCTTCACACTGCACTTAATGTCAAACAATCACCTACAATAGAGCAATACCACATCTAGAAACTATGTCAATTATATTCTCTTAGTTGTGCGTGCAGGAAATTTAGGTTATTAACTGCATTAATTTATAAGCTTTGTAGTCCATCTTTCCATTGTTAGTGTAACGCCATAAAAACATTTCTCAGGCTTCAAGTAGATGATGCTGCTGCTGCTGCCGTTTAACCCCAGGTCAGTCCTGAGAAAGAATATCTTTGATCAAAGACACTGCAGCCAAGACCATCCTCGGATGTTGATGTTTCTAAAATAACATTACCCAATCTAATGTGTCCATTTTTCTCTTCTTTTTAAGATAGGGTGGGATTTGAAGAAGATTTGGCTCCTATTTCTAGGAATTCAAGCAACTGCTAAGAGGTCTTGTTAGTTTTAACATTACATATACTAAAATTCAAATGATATAGAAAAGATTAGCAATGTATTGCCCTTACAAAAAGATTTGTCAGCATATAGGCACAGGCATGGTTTGTGTAAGAAGCTTGCTTTCCAATCACATGGTTCCAGGTTCAAACCCACTCTGTGGCACTTTGGGCAAATGTTTTCTACTAAAGCTTTGTGAGTGGATTTAGTAGACAGAAACTGAAAGCCTGTCGTGTGTGTGTGTGTGTATGTGAATGTATCTTTGTGTCTGTATTTGTCTCCACCATCACTTGAGAACTGGTGTTGATGTGCTTATGTTCCTGAAACTTAGCATTTTGGCAAATGAGACCAATAGAATAAATATCAGACTTAAAGAAAAAGAGATACTGGGGGGGGGGGGGTAAATTCTTTCGACTAAAAATTCTTCAAGGAATTGTCCCAGCATGGCCATAGTCTAATGACCAAAACAAGTAAAAAAGATAGATTAGGTCTCAAGAGAACTGTGACTTTCATTTTGCTTGAAATAACAGCTGTATCTCCTTCAAACTGCACCTTGTCATCTTAAAGAAAAACATGTAATTCAGGATACAATTCTGTTACTGACTTCTTGTGATGAGTGTAACCATACAGGGACACCCCCTCCAAGGGCTTTTAGTAAGTTATACTGGCACCAGTACTTTGTCTAATATTTATTTGTAGTATGAAATGCAAAGTGGACATTGACATAAAAAGAAACAATTCAACCAGACATTAAGACATCAAGGTATTTCTGTTTCGATATAATGGTTCTTGTCCCACTCTGATACACACACACACACACACACACACACACACAATATCCTAAACTACATTCAGAGGATCATTTACCTGTTTCAAATTAAAAACAAAAGAACAAAACAATCAAAGGTCCTTCCTAAGTTCCTGAGCCATAAGCTCATAGGGCCAGTTTCCCAGATTTTGTGATGTATATATATTCCTCCTACAAGATGAGATGCCAGTCTATCGCAAGATCACTCAATTTTGCCAGCTGAGTGGACTGGAGCAGCATAAAATGAAGTGTTTTGTTTAAGAATACAACACATTACCTTGTCCAGGAACTGAAACTTAATCTTATGATCATGAATGTAACGCCCTAATCACTAAGCCGCATACCTCCACAGTTGCCAGGTTAACATTTATTTACCATGTATTTCAGCTGCTATCTCCCAGAATTCTACATTCTTTCAGCCTTCTTTCTACCATCTAAATACACCCATTTCATCTTTTGTATCTCACTTTTCAGATCTGCATCAAGTACTCTGTTATAATCCATCCGAGCTAGAATTTCAAAATTCAGTAGGTTGTGGGGTTCCAAAAGGGGTCTCAGGAAGTAGCGTCCCTGACTTCCTGAGCTAGTTTTCCACCATATTTCTTAAAAATCATGGTAGAGGCCTTGGTCTCGGGACCACTCATGTCTAGAAACTGAGGTTGGGGGTGAGCAAGGGCATGCTCCCTGTAGAAAATCCAGCCCCAAACGAGCCTCATGATAGCAAAGGAGAACGGGCACCAGCCAGCCCAAAGGTTGGGGTGAGCTGCACCTGCCTACCTCGGTTGCTATGGCATTGAGGTAGATCCAGCCACCCTCCGTTAACCCAGATTTAAAATACTGGATGATGATGATGATGAGTACCCATATTATTCCGGCTGACACAGTTGTGGCTGTGTGGCTAAGAAGCTTGCTTATAAAACACATGATTTCAGGTTCAGTCCCACTGTGTGTTTTGGGCAAGTATCTTCTACACCCTCAGACTGACCAAAACCTTGTGAGTGGATTTGACAGATGGAAACTAGAAAAAGCCTGTTCTGTGTGTGTGTGTGTGTGTGTGTGTGTGTGTGTGTGTGTGTCCTTGTCCTGACATCATGTGATTGTTGTAAATGAATGTCATTTCCAATATTCTGCAGAAACATATCTGGCTAGAGGGAAAGACTACCTTTCTTGGAAACAAGGGATGGCATCACAAAGGGGATCCAGCTGTAGAAATATCCACCTAAATAGAGTCCATGCAACCCGTACAAGTATGAAAAAGTGGACATTAAAACAATAATGATGATGATGATGGTGACAGTAACCTAGAAATGTTTAAACTGAACATTAACCACATCATGTCTCACCATTCTGTTAAAATCCCTGTTACTGACACAAAAATGCTACAGAATGTTACAAATTATTTCAATAGGAGACTTCTAGTATTTGGTCATAAGACACAAAATCATTTTATAATTGTGGTTTCATTCTAAAAAATCCCTCGGCAGAATATCTCTAACTGGATCTTAACTACATAATTGAAGCATAACTGATTTTAACTGCTTTCAGCCATTGCCCAGCAGCCAAGCTCAGACAGCTACCTTTCATGGTTTTATTTTATTATATTGATTTTGGTATTTCTTTTATTGATATTTGTCCAATGACTAAGTTTTAGCATAAAGGGATACAATTTGATGTACAATTTATAATTTTACAGCGCACAAATATCTTGAATCTCTGTACTACTGTTTCATCTACCAAACTGCAGATAAAAATGATAATAGCATGATTAATAATCTAGCTTTATAATACACTAACCACCAAACATATATATATATGTAAATTAACAGAATGAGATAAAAAATCCAAGGCTATGAAAGATTTCAGAACATTTATAAATAGACGGTCTTACAGCTGTTTCTGGGATATTTTATATATTCCTTCATTGGAGATGGTGTGAGAAAATGGTTAAGCAATAGTTATTCTAGATAAGATATGAAATAGAAAGTGAAGTGGAGGAATGAAAATAGATGTGAGATATGCAGGGATATTGTATCTGCAGTTCCATTATTTAGGCAGAAGGTAGAATGGTATACGTATAAGGTTCCTGTACCTGGTGATTAAGTTCCAAATATATATATCGTAAGAATTGATTAACTTTTGAGAGAAAGTGGAATTGGTTCTTTCTAG
>NC_068991.1:66710257-66718973 GCF_001194135.2 Octopus bimaculoides
ATACATACATATATATATATATATATATATATATATATAAATACATACGCACACATTTGACATACATGCTTTCTTTTACAATCATGTCAGCCTCCTAACTAAGCCTAGATCAGTAACTGGTTTTTCTACACCTTTTGCTTATTGGAAAAAAAAAAGAAAAAAAAAATCACATTTTTCACCATGTCAGCTTTTGGTTATACAAACAAGGTTGACATTATCGACAATATCAATACTGATATTAAAATTACTATCTAAGATGATATGTTTATCTAACTCTGCTTGGTCTTTGAATTTATACCGAAATATACTCTAGTGCTATGAAAAAGCTTGTATAAGTGCCTTCTATTAGCTATATGAAGCAGTTAAAAACCAAGTGGAATGAAGCTTACCAAAACTCAAGCCATCTCGTAGCTTGACAGCTTCAACAATAAATATCTTTATTAGCCTGAAAAATGGCTGTCACAGAGAGTAATCATTATTCCAACCCTTGTGAAACTAGTCGATTTTCTGAAAGATATTCAAAACCAGCTACAAATTGTCACAGAAGAAACTAATAAAAATGTAAACAAACCAATGCTGTCATTGTCGCCATCACACAACTCTCAAATATCTCTGTATAGAGCTAGTCTGACAGAGATGCTTGTGGAATATACGCAGCTTATGAGCATTTTAAAACCAATGATTGAAAATCATTTTTTTCCAATTTCTCTAAGCTATCGTTAAATAAGTCTTTTGATGAGGAAAGGGGGAAAAAATCATTCTCATCTTAGAAGTTATAGATGATATCACTGGAGACGCAATATAAAATACAAAAAAATGTAATAATGCATTCGATTATCAATACCAGCTTGTGTACGGATGCTGTTATTCCGAATGAATACCAATGAGATATTTGCAGAACATTACATAAGGAAACAATGTATGCAGAAAAGAATATTTAACTCTTTAGCATTTAAACTAGCCATATATAGTCCAAATATTCTACTAGTTTTATGTGCAAACTGGCAAAATCTGGCCTCTCACAGCTATCCTACAATGCCATAGCGAAAATACACAATCACATCATCAAAACCTCGAAGCTATGAAATAATGCAGGATTAACTTAAAACCAATGCAAATAAAATAGTATTACATTTGACAGAGTAATCTGAATGTTAAAGGGTTAAAAACCATCATGAGATATAAGACGAATAAGTTCACAGCGTATCAACTATATCTTATCTCGTTTACTTGTTTCAGTCATTTGACTGCAGCCATGCTGGAGCACCGCCTTTTAGTCGAGCAAATCGACCCCAGGACTTATTCTTTGGAAGCCTAGTACTTATTCTATCGGTCTTTTTTGCTGAACCGCTAAGTTACGGGGACGTAAACACACCAGCATCAGTTGTCAAGCGATGTTGGGGGGACAAACACAGACACACAAACACACACATATATATATATATATATACATATATACGACGGGCTTCTTTCAGTTTCCGTCTACCAAATCCACTCACAAGGCTTTGGTCGGCCCGAGGCTATAGTAGAAGACACTTGCCCAAGGTGTCACGCAGTGAGACTGAACCCAGAACCATGTGGTTGGTAAGCAAGCTACTTACCACACAGCCACTCCTGCAAGAAAAAATTAACAAATATTTATGAAGATTCTACATGGAAAAATCTTGAAGGAAAATTAAGAAATTTAAAGCAAAATCTTGAGATATTGAATGAAAAACTTATTAGAAAGACATGTTAAAAGCCAGTGTTAACCAGAAATTTGCTTCTGATCCACAGGTTGTATGCAGAAGGATGAAGAAAATTATATCTTTGTAAAAAGAGCTCTCTTCTTAGGAAGACCTTAAATTATTTTGGCTTTAGATCTGGAAACGAAAGCAAAGATTTTAATCAGAATGCATCATAGTTGAATACTGTCAAGAAAGAATATTGCTGGAAACCTTACATAATCAAGTTTGAAGCTTTCAAAGAAGCTGGGGTAAACCTGCATAATGGGGATGGCACCAGGAAATGGACAATGGTAGAAGGTATTGACAATCTACAGAGACTTGCTGATAAGCATATTTCAAAGAACTATGGAAAGCCAGACTGATATGTTCAATTGGTTTGTCATAGCATGAACAAATCTCAAAATGAAGAATGAAAACACTGACTTGGCAGAAAAACATAGGCCCAATGATTGCCTAACTATTATATACAAACTTTACACAAGTTATTTCAACCAATGCCTCCAAGATTATTGCAATCCAACAATAAAGTGGCTGATGAGCAAGTAAAGAAGACAGTGTGAGGATGATGTGCTAAACAACTTCTGATAAATAAAGCTGTGTTGTTGTTGTTGGCACTGTCGCTTACGACGTCGAGGGTTCCAGTTGATCTGATCAACGGAACAGCCTGCTCGTGAAATTAACGTGCAAGTGGCTGAGCACTTCACAGACACGTGTACCCTTAACGTAGTTCCTGGGGATATTCAGCATGACACAGCTGACCCTTTGAATTACAGGCACAACAGAAACAGGAAGTAAGAGTGAGAGAAAGTTGTGGTGAAAGAGTACAGCAGGGTTCGCCACCATCCCCTGCTGGAGCCTCATGGAGCCTTTAGGTGGTTTCGCTCAATAAACACTCACAAAGCTGTGTTATCTGCAGGAAGAAAATCTTGTAGAAATCTTGAGACAGTATGGTTTGATTACAGAAAAGCATTTGATTCTATACCTCATTCATGGCTGTCAAAATCAGTGCAGCTAGCAAAAGTACCCGTTACCACTGAAAGGCTCACAAAAACCTGGTCAGCAAATCTTCATACTTGTAACTGAAAGTGGAGTGGCTGTCTCTGATGTTTATATTTCAAAGGGAATATTTAAAGGAGACAATCTGTCTGTGCTTCTGTTTATACTAGCACTGAGTACATTGCCATTTCTTTCACAAAAACACAGGAATATAGCTAAGAACTACAACAGCAAAAGACATTAATGGAATGTATGTTTTCTTTTTGGACAATTTAATGATTTTTACCACAAATATTTCCAATGCTGAGAAACAGTTGGATTTAGTAACAACGTTTCTGCTGATATTGGGATGGAATTTGGCCAAAAGAAATGTTCATATTTGATAGCTGAATGCAGAAAAACTGTTTTGCAAAACCCAATATCATCAATAGTTTTTCTGTCTCCCTGTACCAAACAAGCGTTACAAATACCTAGATATTGACAGAAATATATACAAAAGTGAGTGACCAAAGAATATTATACCAGACTTAAAAGATATCGCAGAGTTTTACTCTTACAGCAAGACAATATCCCACAATACTTTTGCAGTATCAGGTCATGAATCCTGGATACCCCTCAGCAACTACCTTGAGTGTTGTAACCAGTTCTGTCTAAGATGCCAGTTGGTGTAGGGTAAATAATGCCTTTTGAAAATCACTTCTGTTCCTCCAGGCTTTATGTTCAGAGTGGGAGAAAGAGTTTAAGATTAGTGTAGGCATTCTTTAAGTGTCACATGGTATCATCCAGACAGCATCTGTTAAACAACGACAGTATTATCATCATCATAATCATTTAATGTCCATTTCCTATGCTGGCATCGGTTGGGTGGTTTGACAGGAGCTGGTGAGCCAGAAAACAGCATCAAACTGCAATGTCTTCTTTGGTATGGTTTCTACGATTAGATGCCCTTCCTAACGCCAACTACTTTAGAGAATGTACTGGGTACTTTTTATGTGGCACCAGCAATAGTAAGGTCACTAATTAACTTACAAGACAAGATCCCTGAAGCAAAGGAGAAATAGAACTGAGGGAGGAGGTTTTAAGCCAGGTGAGGTGAGGTTTAAAATATGATAGAGGAACAGGAACAGGTGTTTTGCTGTGGGGAGATAAAGGTTATATCAGTTGCAACCAAGTGCTCAAAACTGATGATAAAACATCTTATGGATTGATAGTGAACTCCTCAAAAAGTAATCACTTCCTGATGAATTCCTATGTAATCCCAGGATAGTTGGATCAGTGCACTTCAACAAACACCAGGAAAAGAAATACTCAGTATACCAGAAAAATGGTTATGCATAGGTATGTTTCCAGTAAACTTGAGGATGATGCAAATATTTAGATGAAGCATATGGAGAAGTTAGTTTACCTAACTGCTGGGAATATGTAGTAGAGACTCTGAGAATGTACTGGCATTCTATCAATTATAAATAGATTGGTATTCTACCAATTTACCTTCCATGTACTTCATAACTTGAAACTGGAGCTAAGCACCAACTGATATTGTGAGTAAATGTAGGAGCTTCTATGTGATTGCTCAACCTGCTGGAAATAGTAGCCAAATGTTCTACAAACTGAAAGTTCACTGTCTGAAATAATGAAAGGACAGATAAGATGTTTTCTAACCTTTTACTTGTTTCAGTCATTAGACTGCAGCCATGCTGGGGCACTGCCTGGAAGAACTTTTAGGTGAATGAATTGACCCCAGTACTATATTTTTTTAAAGCCTGGTTCGTATTGTATTGGTCTCATTGGCTGGACCACTAAGTTACAGGGATGTAAACACACCAACACCGGTTGTGAAGCAGTGGTGGGATACACACACACATATATAAGCACAGGTGTGGCCAGAACTGTCACATGACTTTTAGAGGCCTCCTGCAACTTTTTGTTTCCTAATTTACACATCTTTTATTCATAGCTATATTTTAATTCTATATGAAATTCAATATTTCTTGTTACCTTAAAGAACATCTTTAAAAAAGTACAAGTTAAATTTATTTAGGGTTGGAATTATCGTATTATTTCATGTTTAGGAAGGCCAACATTTAATAGGGTTGAATATTTATTCGATGGACTCACAAATATCAGAAGACAAGTATTTCAAAATAACAACTGTGAAGTATAGTTGTCTCAGCTTTTGTATGCGAAGAAGTTTATTCAAGAACATTAAAATACTAAAACATTTTCAGTCCAAAACAAAAGCAAACTATTTCAAACTATATATATTTTTGAAAAATAGATGTGAATGTTCTCAAAGACTTGATAACAGTCGAAAAAGCCTATTTTAAATTCTATATTTCACTGTTAGCTGTTGCAATATTTCGATTGGGTAGACAATTCTACAATTCAAACTGTAAAGTTAAAAAAAGCAAAGATGCAAAATATGAAGAATTTCTTACCCTTCTCTGAAATCACGAATTCAAGGGAAGAATAGTACCTTGCAAAATAAAATAACTCGATCACAAACTAGTCGTTGTTGGCACTCCGTCGCTTATGACGTTGAGGGTTCCAGTTGATCCAATCAATGGAACAGCCTGCTCGTGAAATTAACGTGCAAGTGGCTGAGCACTCCACAGACACGTGTACCCTTAACGTAGTTCTCGGGGAGATTTAGCGTGACACAGTGTGACAAGGCTGACCCTTTGAATTACAGGCACAACAGAAACAGGAAGTAAGAGTGAGAGAAAGTTGTGGTGGAAGAGTACAGCAGGGTTCGCCACCATCTCCTGCCAGAGCCTCGTGGAGCTTTAGGTGTTTTCGCTCAATAAACACTCACAATGCCCAGTCTGGGAATCGAAACCACGATTCTATGACCGCGAGTCCGCTGCCCTAACCACTGGACCATTGCGCCTCCACTGGTGAAGTTGGTAAAGCAGAGATAAAAACAAGGTTAGCAAGAAGTAGGCCAGTTACTACTGAAGCATCAGAAGACAACAAACAGGTATTTAATATTAGCTACAACCACACATATACACAAAAAGAAAAAGGTTACCATTTTTGTCAGTGTAACGAAAAGGCTTGGGAAAAATGTATTTCATAGTAAAATGATAGGGAGAGAAAAAAAAAATGAGAACACAAATTATCTCCCACATCAAATTGTTTTTTAGGAAAATGATAAATGTGTCAAAAGGTCAAGTAAGCATCATCATCATCATTATTAGGCCAAAATTTGAAACAATTATTATTATTATTATTATTATTATTAAGGTGGCAAGCTGGTAAAATTGTTAGCATACTGTATGAAATGCTTGGCAGTACTTCGCCACCCATCGCTACATTCTGAGTTCAAATTCCACTGAGGTTAACTTTGCCTTTCATCCTTTCGGGGTCGATAAATTAAGTACCAGTAAAACACTGGGATTGATGTAATCAACTAACCCCCTCCAGACAAATTTCAGGCCTTGTGCCTGTAATAGAAAGGATTATTATTATTTTTATAATTATTATTATTATTATTATTATTATTATTTATTAAGACAGCGAGCTGGCCGAATTGTTAGCACACTGAGCAAAATGCTTAGTGGCACTTGTCTTTACCTTCTGAGTTCAAATTCTGCCATGGTTGACTTTACCTTTCACCCTTACAGGGTTGATTAAATGAGTAGCAGTTGAATACTGGGGTGGATGTAATCGACTTGCCCCCACCCCGAAACTTCTGGCTTTGTGCCAAAATTTGAAACAATTATTATTATTATCATTATTAAAGTGGTGAGATGGCAGAATCATTAGCACCATTTTGTTCATCTTTATGTTCTGAGTCCAAATATTGCTGAGGACAATTTGGCCTTTCATCATTTTGGGATTGATGAAATAAGTACCAGTTGAGCACTGAGGTCAATGCAATTGACTAGTCCCCCTGCACAATTGCTGGCCTTGAGCCAAAATTTGAAACCATTATTATTATTATTATTATTATTATTATGACATTCAAGTGAGATCGTTGCCAGTGCCGATGGACTGGCTCCTGTGCAGGTGGCATGTAAAACACCATTTCGAGCGTGGCCATGGCCAGTTCCACCTGACTGGCCCTCGTGCCGGTGGCACGTAAAACACCCACTACACTCTTGGAGTGGTTGGCGTTAGGAAGGGCATCCAACTGTAGAAACTCTGCCAAATCAGATTGGAGCCTGGTGTAGCCATCCGCTTCACCAGTCCTCATTCAAATCGTCCAACCCATGCTAGCATGGAAAGCGGACGTTAAACGATGATGATGATGATTATTATTATTATAGCAGCAGCAGCAAATGTACAAGGTAACAGAGCTAAATGCAAAAGAAAATAAAGTGTTGACAATTGATGGTACTGATATTTAACTGCTGGTTGAAGAAAATATGGAAGAAGCAAAGAGACATCTTGTATTTCTCAAAGAAAAGTAGAATCTTGTAATAATCAATACACAGCACAGCATTTTCCCTCTGTGACTATGAATTGATTATGCATACATTGGTCATACTTAGCTCTGTCTCTTAACACATATTTAACATAGTATTTTATGCATGATTCTTTCTGTCCTAAAAGTTCATTATTAACAATGGTGCAGGCATGGCGGAATGGTTAAGAGGTTGCTTCCCAACTACATGGTTTCAGGTTCAGTACCACAGCATAGTACTTTGGACAAGTGTTCTTTTTTTTATAGCCCCAGGCTGACCAAAGCCTTGTGAGTAGATCTGGTAGAGTGAAACTGGAAGGAGTCCATTGTATATGCGTGTGTGTGTGTACAGGTCTGTGTGGGTGTGTGTTTGTTTGTGTCTACTTGTCTTGATACCAAGTGAGAGTAATGAGTGTCACTGTCATATAACAGTGTAATTCATGACTGACCATATGAAAATATTACTTGCTTGGAAACAAGTAAGGGTTAGCAACAGGAATGGCACAAGCCAAAGAAAGTCTGCTTCAGTAAACCCAGTGCAAGCAAGGGAAAAATGGAAATTATAATGATTTCATCATCATCATCATCATCGTTTAACGTCCGCTTTCCATGCTAGCATGGGTTGGACGATTTGACTGAGGACTGGTGAACCAGATGGCTACACTAGGCTCCAATCTGATTTGGCAGAGTTTCTACAACTGGATGCCCTTCCTAACGCCAACCACTCCGAGAGTGTGGTGGATGCTTTTACGTGCCACCAGCACGAAGGCCAGTCAGGCGGTACTGGCAACGGCCACACTCGAAATGGTGTATTTTACGTGCCACCTGCACAGGAGCCAGTCCAGCGGTACTGGCAACGAACTCGCTTGAATGTCTTTTCACGTGCCACTGGCACAAGTGTCAGGAAGGCAACGTTGGTAACGGTTGCGACGTTGATTTGAAGGAAAATACTGAACAACTAACTAGATATAATACATTTCTAAATCTCTCAGAGAGATTTATGCAGTAGCGATACGATGAAATAGTTGTATGCTGTCAACTTAATGTGACAGTCCTCTGAAGGGAATAATACTACTGTTGGTTAAACCTAGGAAGCTGCACCGCTTCCTGTTGGTCTTAACACATTTCCTGTGTAAACATAAAGACACAGGAAATGTGTCAAGGTTAACAGGAAGCAGTGCAGTTTCCTAGGTCTAGCCAATAGTAGTATTATTCCCAGGACACAGGAAATGTGTCAAGGCCGACAGGAAGCGGTGCAGCTTCCTAGGTCTAACCAACAGTAGTATTATTCCCTTCAGGGGACTGTCACATTAAGTTGACAGCATACAACTACTTTAACTGATTAAAAATAGTAATGAGGCAATTTGCTTAACTAAACCCTTCAAGAACATGCCCCAGTATGGCTGCAGTCTAATGACTGAAGAATATAAAAGATATAAATTACTTAAAATAGTAAGTAATTAGCTCAATATTTATCATTCTACAAATATTTTTCTTCTTTTTCTTCTTTTTTTAAATTAACATATAGTACAACTGATTTGAGAAGATACAGTTAACCTGCCTTTTGTTTGCAATGTGTACAAAA
>NC_068991.1:66718983-66721041 GCF_001194135.2 Octopus bimaculoides
GGTCATAGGATCACGGTTTCGATTCCCAGACCAGGCGTTGTGAGTTTTTATTGAGCGAAAACACCTAAAGCTCCACGAGGCTCCGGCAGGGGACGGTGGTGAACCCTGCTGTACTCTTTCACCACAACTTTCTCTCACTCTTACTTCCTGTTTCTGTTGTGCCTGTAATTCAAAGGGCCAGCCTTGTCACACTGTGTCACGCTGAATATCCCCGAGAACTACGTTAAGGGTACACGTGTCTGTGGATTGCTCAGCCACTAGCATGTTAGTTTCACGAGCCGACTGTTCTGTTGATTGGATCAACTGGAACCCTCGACGTCGTAAGCGACAGAGTGCCAACAACAAATACAAAATCAAATACCTTAATTGTATCCTGCTGTACATCTGGTATCATGTATCTAAATATTTTGGGTCTTTCATGGCTAACTAATTCTTACTTGATCAATATTACCATCATAAACCTGACAGTTCTACACTACTTCAATTATTTGAAAATTAATGTCTTTCAATTAATTTTGAAAAGAGAAAATTTGGAGGAATTTGGTAAAATATTTTCCCTTTAGCAATTCTTTTAATGTGTTTATGAGTGCAAAACCTAAGCTCCATGTGGCTCTGGCAGAAGGTAATGGTGAACTTCTGCGAACTCTTTCGCTACAACTTTCTCTCGCTCTTCCCTCCTGCATCTAACAGCTCACCTGTGACAGACCGGCATCCCATCCAGGTGGGGAACCTATACGCCACTGAAATCAGGAAACCAGCCCTTATGAGCCAGGCATGGCTCAAGAAGGAACAAACAATAACAATTCTTTTTAATACCAATCCTCCTGAAACTATTCATTGTTCTATGATATAAGCTTCCTTTTTAAAGTGATCTAAATTAAACCTTCCTTCAAAATTTCATGTTGATTTATGCTCCAAGTTCTAGCTTAATAATGACAAAGCTATTTTACTAAATTCTTCGTTATTTTCAAAATTAATTGGAACAAAGGCAGTGTATTTCAGCGCAAATAATGGTAACAAAAAAGTTAAACTGGCATTTCGAACATAACAAAAGGTTTTTGTATAAAATGATGAAATGCTTTGATTTCAAATGAACATTCTAAAGCAGGCAATTTTGCACCACACAAACAAAAGCAGTCTCTTGGGAGAGTTGGTAGCAAAAGGTTTAATAAATGTCAGCTACCCTGTTCTTACAAAAGATATGCTTTGAACTATAACTGAATCTCAATTTCCTAAAACCATCATTCATAGCTATTAAGGTAGCTGGCCCAAGCTAAAGTTCTCAAAACAATTTCATTTCCTTACATCAAACAATTGATTTTTTACTTGTTTCAGTCACTGAATTGTAGCAATGCTGGGGCACAACCTGGAAGGGTTTAGTCAAACAAATCAATCCTCAGTACTTACCTTTTTTGAAGCCTGTACTTATTTTATCAGTCTCCGTTGTTGAACTGCTAAGTTGAAGGAACAGACAAACCAACACCATTTGTCAAGTGGTGCAAACACAATCACACACACACACACACACTTTTTCTATACATAGAAACTGAAAGAAGCCTGTGTGTATGCAATTATTTATGAGTGTGTGTGTGTGTCTTTGTGTCTGTGTTATTACCTTATTAATACTAGTAATAATAGCAATACTTCATTTCTTTAAATTTCTTTCTTGCTCACGATAGTTTTCTTTTAAACAGAGCAGGACATTTGGAATAAGGAATGAACACAAGCTAATGTAGTGAATATTTTAGAAATAGATGTTAAAATGTTATTTTCAACTGAAGATCGCAGAGTATGTTAGAGATGCAAAGCATGAAATCAACTGATATTGAAATATATGTTACTTACTGACGTATTCAACACGAAGGTAAGCCTATTTCTCATGTGTATCTTTATTGTGAGTTTATGGTGGTTTATGAATCTAAATCTATTTATCTATCTATATATATATATATATCTATATATACATATATATATATATTTATATATATATATATATATATATATCTATATATACATATATATATATATTTATATATATATATATATATATATATCTAT
>NC_068991.1:66723740-66725818 GCF_001194135.2 Octopus bimaculoides
AAAAAACAACAGAGGGAAACAGGTGGTGTAAACAACAAATGGATGTATTAGTTTAACACTCGGGAATAGAGAAAGTCTTTGAAGTTTCAAGCCTACACTCTTCAACAGAAAGGAACACAGAAAGAAATAAGGAGAGAAACAAGAGAAAAATATATATATATATATATATGGGAGGTGTATATAAGAAATTTGATGCAAATGGGTGGTGAATTGGGGCAGTTGTTAGATTCTTGAGTTAAATATCTTGATATTGGTTATAAGTGTCTGCATTCTAAGTTCAAATCCTGCCAAGATCCAATTCAACCTTTCATTTTTTATTAGATTCAATTAAAAAGAAATCCAGAGCAATAGACTAGTGGAACTGCTTGGCTGGTATGTTTCAACATTTGTGATGGCATTGGTACTAGACTATATTGGTCCTAAGGTGGCAGCTTTTCCCTTGGATTAATGTCAGTGGTTTGGAGACAGGAGAAACTTTTATGCATGGGCAACTACTTGTCATCTTTAACCCTTTAGTATTTAGATTTCTCTCTTGAATGCAAAGCTTATTTATTCACATGGTTTTGAATTAATCAAACACAATCACACACAACAGGCTTCTACAGGATTTCTGTTTACCAAATCCACTCACAGGGCATTGGTTGGCTCGAGGCTACAGTAGAAGATACCTGCCCAAAGTGCCAGGCAGTGGGACTGAACTTGAAACCATGGGACAATACTGTACATTTACCTTACTGAATTTCATCCTTTAACCATTGCTTCAGCAAGTACACTGAAGGCAATGTTAAATTGATAAGAAAATCAAACTTGGAACTGTCATCCATACTTACTGGTTGGACGGATGGGTGGGTGGTTAAAAACAAATATATACATAAATAAATTAAAATAATACTACCCATTGGCTAATATTGATCTTTCCCTAGGTGCAGTTAGATTTTTTAATGCTCGTTAACCCTTTTGATACCAACCACCTCGATACTTCCCACCTTCCCGTTTTCCATGATACAAACTTTCTGTTTTAAACTGAACAAAATTTAAACCTTCCATCAAAATTTCAATTTAATTCATGTTCCAAAAACCAGCTTAATACTGAATTATTTTACTAAAAATTCTTTGTTACTTTCAAGATTAATTGAAACAAAAGCAGTCTATCTAAACAAATATGGTAACAAAGAGTTAAATTAAATCTCAATACTAACTGAAAGACTACTTTCCACTATAATAAAATCTCTAATAACTTGTAACAAATATTTACTCAGCAATCACCTACAGAGCTTTGCTTTCTTATACACTAACCAGGGCGAGTTCTGTCACTCAAATTTCCTTTGTGATAGTAAATTAGTATATTTATTTCTACTAATATCGGCTACTGCAATAGCTTGGCTGACAGTTATGATGAAGCTCATTATAATAAATATCACTCACACATTATTATTCATTTATTGAGTAAACATTGGTTATAATGCACTGAAACATCATGTAGCCAACTTACCAAATCAAATGTTAATGAACAATAAAGAAATATGTATTGATTGCTTTACTTTTGACTAATGCAGTTTCACAAACTAGCTGGTCCAGAAATCTGCTTTGCTATAATGAAGTTCTGGTTTCAATTCTCCTATGTGGCACTACTTTGGGCAGGTTTCTCTGACCACCACAAACTTGATATAACCAACTCCATGAGCACAAAACTTACCAAGTTGTTGTATACCCTTTTTTTTATATTTATTTTTTTTTTTTACTCTTTTTACTTGTTTCAGTCATTTTGACTGCGGCCATGCTGGAGCACCGCCTTTAGTCGAGCAAATCGACCCCAGAACTTATTCTTTGTAAACCTAGTACTTATTCTATCGGTCTCTTTTGCCGAACCGCTAAGTTACGGGGACATAAACACACCAGCATCTGTTGTCAAGCAATGCTAAGGGGACAAACACATATACACAAACACACACACACACACACACACACACATACACATATAAACACATATACGACGAGCTTCTTTCAGTTTCCGTCTACCTTGGATGGTTTGAACATAAAACAGGTAAAATATTTAATCTAGAAATGACCAGTTAAAT
>NC_068991.1:66725997-66729958 GCF_001194135.2 Octopus bimaculoides
TATATATATATATATATATATATATATATATATATATATATATATATGTAGTCAAGAAACAAGGGAAGGGATCATTTTAGAGGGAGAGATTACAATTTGAAAGTGATTTGATTAATATAAATCTTTACAGTTTACAAAAGCAACCATTAAATATATACAACATATTTCCAACATTATGGAAACAGGAATCATATGTTTTTATTTATTTGTAGAAATAGAAGTTATGATTAAACCATGTGGTAAAATCTGACCTAAATTGATACACTGCATATCTTATGTTTGCATAACTGTGCTGCTGTGGATAGAGGCCACACACTCTACTGGCTACATGCTGAAGCAGGCATGTTTCTCAGCAGGGGAAAAAAACAACAAAGACTAAGTGGTCACTTGATCTGCTATGCTAGAAATAAAAAACCAAATCATCCTCACCTGACTATCTTAAAGAACATATTTGATAGAGTATTATATAGTACATGTAAATACTAACAAAAAAAGGGAGGGAGAGAGAGAGGAGAGTTACGGCTGGGATGCTTTGACCATAGAGCTTCCCAATCAGGCTTGATTATGTCTGCACCATATGCCTGTTCAAATTCCTTTCTCTTCTCAGACAGTGTTAGTGTCATGTTAACATATGGCCCTTATAATGTTTTGAAGTTGAATATACTAAAACAATGCCTGGTTTAATACAGCTACTAGATTCTTAGGCAACTTTAGCTGAGTTCGCTGTGCTTTAAGCAATTGGACCAGACTCCAGTTCCTTCCCTACAGACCAGAAAATCATACGAACCACACTGGTAGAACAGTAATGTCCAATGCTAACTCTCTGCTTGTCCAAAGCATTTTCATAAGTTTGTCCTAAACATTCATGTTTGTCTTCAGACTTATATGATGCATGGATATCAGAGAAATATATTCTGTGTATCATGTGATACACAAGATAAACAATGGGTTAAAATAGACATAAGAGATACATTGTCACAAATCAAACAAAGCTTACAAGGATTTAACCCTTTCGTTATATTTTGAGAAGCTCTGTGTTTTCTTCAATTATTTTAAATATAACAAAGAATTTAGTAAAATAACTTAGATATCATTAAGTTAGTGTTAGGAACATAAATTATGACTAAGGTTTGGTGGAAGATTTTAATTCAAAACTTATGAAAACAAGACATTTGTACTACAGAGCCAGAGGTGGTTTCAGTCAGGTTGGTAACAAAAGGGTTAAAGAATTTAAATTAACCCTTTAGCATTTAAACTGGCCATATCCGGCCCAAATACTCTACCAGTCTTATGTTCCGACTAGCCAGATTTGGCCTCTCACACCTACCCTACAATGTAATTCTAAAAATAAGCAATCACACCATTGAATTCCCAAAGCTATGAAATAATGCACGATTAAGTCAAAACTTATGTGAAAGCATAACCAGTGCGTTTGGCAGATTAATCTGAATGCTAAAGGGTTAAATAAGTTTAAAAAAGTAAAACTAGATTCAAGGAAATTAGTGACTGTGCAATTAGTGAGTATCAACAGTTCAAAAGAGGAATAAAGTGATTTGTGAGGAAAGACAAAGCAAAGATGAAGGTTTTTTTTTCAAGAGGGAGGAGTTATATCTTCCTCTCTTTTGGATAGAAGCTTTACAGATTTACTTGATTGAGGCAAGTAAATTAGCTAATAAACAGTAGAGAGGAGTTACTGCTGAATGTATGAGAGAGAGAGAGAGAGAGAGAAAGAGAGAAAGAGAGAGAGAGAGTCGTGTCTTTGTGCTGAAATGAAAAAAATCTGAAGTGTCTGTTCACTAAAAATTCATAAGAGATAGTTGAAAAATTGTGTTACAAGTTGACAGGGGAAGAGCAAGTAGGACAGTGAGGAGAAGTAAAACTTGAGCCCAGACAGTGAGAACTAGTGATGCAACTAGAGATGGTTATTTATCAAAATAGACGGAGATACATAAATGTCTTAGTTGTTGACTGGAAATAACACTTAAAGAAGGAAACGTATAAACATCAGAATAACTGATCGGTGGTCATGACAACATCCAATCTTACCTCTGCTATAATGTTATACTTACTTGAGTTTACTAAACTCAAAAACAAGGGTGTGTGCGTGTGAGAGAGAGAATGAGAGAGAGATGTCTTATTTTAAAATACACATACAAGAGCATGGCTGTGTGGTTAAGAAACATGCTTTGTAGTCACATGGTTATGGGTTCAATCCCACAGTGTGGCACTTTGAGCAAGTGTATTCTGCTATAGCTCCTGGCATACCAATGCTTTTGTGAGTGAGTTTGGCAGATGGAAAACTATGTGGAAGCATGCTGTACTGCTGAATCAGTAATGCAAATAATAACTGATTGACCTTAAATATCATTATTCGTTTTTTTTTAAATAATAAGTGGGGAGCCTACATGCTCCAAGTTTCAGAAGTAACAACCAAACCTCTCAACTCACACCCCATTGCTTTTAAAAGGGGAAAATGTAAGCATGCCCTGGCAAAAACCCCTCCAGATTCTCTTCCAGAGCTTTCTTGTAAATGGCAGACTGCCAAGCAAGCTGAAGGAGGGAATAATATGCCTAATCCATAAAGATGCCAAAAACTATAGGCCTATCTCTCTGACTTCACGCATCAGCAAAGTCATGGAACAGATAGTCAGAGGGAAATTAATCGCATTCCTTGAAAAAAATAACTTGCGGAGTGATACCCAGCATGGCTTTCGACCAGGTAGGAGCTACCTGACCCAGCTCTTACAACATTATGACTGGGTGTTGAGGCAGTTACTCAACAACTCGAATGTGGATGTAATATACCTTGATTTTGCAAAAGCTTTTGACAAAGTGGATCATGGTATAATATGCCACAAACTGCATGATCTCAGCATAGCTGGAAAACTTAGAGAGTGGTTACAGGACTTTCTGAAAGAAAGAAGTCAGGCAGTAGTGGCTAATGGAGCCACCTCTATGAAAACACAAATAGTGAGCGGTGTTCCACAGGGCACTGTCTTGGGATCACTGCTTTTCATAGTGGCCCTCTAAGATATGCCCTCAAGTGCCCGGATACCCACCCTTGCAAGCTACGCAGACAATACAAGTCTCGCAGAAAATACAGAACCCCAGTGATGTTGCACATCTGCAGCAGGAGTTGGACTCAATTTACAGATGGGCCGAGGATAATAATATGCAGTTTAATGCTGAAAAATTCCAAGCCCTGTGCTACCAGCGTCCAAAACTGAATATGAAACTTACAGAGTACACTGGTCCACAGGGAATTTCAATCACAGATCCTAAATCAGTGAGGGATCTGGGTATCGACATAAGTGATAATACCTCTTTCCAAGTTTACATTACTATGATGGCGACAAAGTGCAGACGACTGGCTGGATGGATCCTGAGAACATTCAGAACCAGAAATAAGGAAACCATGATGGTCCTCTGGAGGACATTTGTCCTCAGTCGCCTGGATTACTGCTCACCGCTATGGTCACACACCAGTGTGAAATTAACAGCGGACTTTGAAGCGATCCAGAGAAGATTCACTTAGATCGTCTCTTTGCAACTGCTCAGCTACTGGGAAAGGCTGAAACAGCTAAGACTCTACTCCCTGGAGAGAAAGCGGGAGAGGTATGCAGTAATATACATCTGGAAGACCCTGGAAGGAATTGTGCCAAATTTTGGCATTGAAAGCTACACCAATGACAGAACAGGATAACACTGCACAGTGCCAAAGATCTCAGCAATGCCATCACGCTTCAGGATCAGTTACTGCAACAGCCTGGGTTTCAGGAGCCCACAGCTTTTTAATATTCTCCCAAAGAGCCTGAGGAACCTGCACAATGTAGATGTAGGCATTTTTAAATCAAAGCTGGACCTCTTCCTATCGAGAGTCCCAAATGAACCTACCTCACGGTAAGAGGTGCAAATAAGGGTATATATGTGTATATATATATATATATATATATATATATAT
>NC_068991.1:66729968-66742345 GCF_001194135.2 Octopus bimaculoides
CCTCACGGTAAGAGGTGCAAATAAGGGTATATATGTGTATATATATATATATATATATATAAAGTGAAGTATATTGCCACTTAAGTGTGGCTGACCCCTAGGGGTGGATATTACTGTTGCTTTTAGCCCCAGGAGGACATCTCCTCCAGCTGGCTTAAGTTACGGGGACGTAAACACACCAGCATCGGTTGTCAAGCGATGTTGGGGGTACAAACGCAGATACACAAATATATACACGCAGTTTAGCAAAAGAGACCGATAGAATAAGTACTAGGCTTACAAAGAATATGTCCTGGGGTCCATTTGTTTGACTAAAGGCCGAGCTCCAGCATGGCCACAGTCAAATGACTGAAACAAGTAAAAGAGTAGAAGAGTATATATATACATATATACACCTTTTGTGGAACCCTGGTTGAGAAATGCTGAGTTAGAGTATTCAGTTCAAGATCACAAAGTTGTCAGTTTAATTCCTGCCGTGCATGTTGTGTCCTGAAGACAGACACTTTATTTCACTTTGCTTCAGTCGATTCGGCAGGTAAAAAATGTGTAATACCTACATGTTAGGTACAGCCTTGTCACATTCTGTATCACTTCGACTCTCCCTGAAAATTACCTTAATGGCACATGTCAGTGAAGTGCTCAGGCACTTGCACGTTAACTTCATGTGTAAGCCGATTCATCGATTGGATCAACTGAAACTCTTGTTGTCATAACTGATAGGATTCCAGCTCCATGTTCGAGTGAAAGTATTGACACCTCATTAAATAAATCTGAAATGAATTCAATCATTGTTTGTTCATGATTGATGTAACTCTTTATCGATGTTAACTTAAAATTTCAAAAGAGTTTCAGATCAGGTCACTTGCTAGACAAGTACAGTTCTAAAATTATCATTACTTCGTTTGTTTTTGCGGTTTTGGTATAAGGAGAAGAAGGGAAGAACTCTGTAAGCGTTTATTAAAATGCATTTAGCAGACACTAGCCAGACAGGTTTGCCATGGTTTATAAAAATTGATCGATCAGAACAGTGACTCGTGGTTACATTTTGTATTGTATCATACTGTCATTGACATCCTAACTCACATTTTGAAATAACACTTCAGTACACAACTCATTTTGATTAGTTGTTAGTGTTTCATGATGCACAAGGAGGGAGTAACATGGTCGCAGTATTGAAGGACTTTCCTCTACCGTCAAATCTTTCAGTTCAGTTGTTTAACTCTCATAAAGAAGAGAAAAGTGCTCTCAAGTGCAAACAAAAACAAAAAGAAAAACAAAGAAAAAACCTGGCTAATTGAATACAGGTTAATAACCTTTAAGCCTTTCATATTTTCTAAAACATTTACTGGGTTGTCTGTATGACTAAGAAGTTTGCTTCACTTCATGGTTCTGGGTTCAGTCCTACTGTATGACACCTTGAGCAAGCTTTAATGGATATTGATTATGGAAAAATCTATAAAAATTCATGCTTAACATGTATATGAAGCATATATTTAATGAGCAAGTGTAAATTGCAGGATAGGAATCCAGGAGAATAATACTAACTAAAATATACAGGAGAAATCAACGTTGATACGGACATTCATCATTTAACATCCATTCTTCTATGCTTGCATTAGTCAGACAGAATTTGTTAAGGTAGATTTTCTATAGCTAAATGTTCTCTATAGCTTTGATTGGCCTGGGCTAGTAGAATTAGTAGATGGGAACTGGAAGTGTGCGTGTGCGTGTGTGTGTGTGTGTGTGTCCTTATCCTTATTTCTTTATTGCCCACAAGGGGCTAAACATAGAGGGGGCAAACAAGGACAGACAAAGAGATTAAATCGATTACATCGACCCAGTGCGTAACTGGTACTTTATTTATCGACCCCGAAAGGATGAAAGGCAAAGTCGACCTCGGTGGAATTTGAACTCAGAACGTAGCGTCAGACGAAATACCGCTAAGCATTTTGCCCGGCGTGCTAACGATTCTGCCAGCTCGCCTTGTGTGTCCTTATCCTGACACCATGCAATGATTGTAAATGAGCATCATTGTCTCATACAAGTGATGATGTTTTGTTTCCATACTGCCATGAAAAATTTATCTGGCCATGAGAAATGTTATCTTGCTTGGAAACAGGTGCGGGTCAGTGACCGGAAGAACATCTACTTATAGAAAATCTGCCTCAACAAATTCTATCTGACCAATGCAAGCATAGAAAAATGGATGTTAAATGATGGATCACCACATGTCCATATCAACATTGTCTATTTTAGTTGATTCTACTCTCCTGGATCCCTATCCTGCAGGTTAAACTTGCTCATTAAATATATGTTTCAAATACTCATCAAAGATGCATTTTTATAGATTTCTCCATAATCAATATCTATCACTTCATTCTGCTTGTTTTAGACACAGGAAAACCATGTTAACAGAGACAATGCAACTAACTCTGATTTCATAATACAAAACTATGCATCTTAGTGTTTCGTTTTGAATTTAAAACTGATAATAATCTTAAGGAAGAATATCATCATCATCATCATCTGTCCATTTTCCATACTGGCATGAGTTGGACACTTTGACAGGAGCTGGTAAACTGGAGAGCAACACCAGGTGCCATTTGTCTGCTCTGGCATGGTTTCTATGACTGGATGCCCTTCATAGTGTCAACCACTTTACAGAGTGTACTGGGTACTTTTTACGTGGCCTTTTTGTCTCAAGCACTAACTTCAACATGCAAAAGTTATTTTAATAAATTTCTCCCCAACTCCAATTCATTTAAATTTGGAAACGTGGGGTGTAACTGGCCCACTTATGAGTATCCCTCATTCATTGGACAATGAACTTTGCTTGAGAAGACCTATTGAGGCAAGTGTAAACAAACCTAAATCGCTGACATGGCTGATGACAGTACCGCCTGATTGCAGTGGAACGTTAAAAGCACGTCCAAGAGTGATCGTTACCAGGACCATGGATTGGCTCCCATGCTAGTGACACGTGAAAAGCACCATTCGAGTATGATCGTTGCCAGCGTCGCCTTACCGGCACATGTGCCAGTGACACGTGAAAAACAACATTCAAGCGAGCAGGTAGCACGTAAAAACACCTTTTGAGCATGGTCATTGCCAGAACCACCTGACTGGCCCTTGTGCCAGTGGCACGTAAAAAGCACCCACTACACTCTCGGAGTGGTTAGCGTTAGGAATGGCCACGCTCAAAATGGTGTTTTTTACGTGCCACCTGCACAGGAGCCAGTCCAGCGACACTGGCAACAACCTCGCTTGAATGTTTTGTTCACGTGCCACCGGCACAAGTGCCAGTAAGGCGACGCTGGTAACGATCACATTCGAATGCTGCTTTTTACATGCCACCAGCACGGAAGCCAGACAGCTGCTCTAGCAATGATCCCGCTCGGATGGTGCTGTTAGCGCTCCACTGGCATGAGTACCAGTCATCAAATTTGGTTCAATTTTGATTTTAGTTGCCCCAACAGGTTTCGCAAGCAGAGTTTAGTGTCCAATGAAGGAAGGTTGGCATGGGTGCCAGTCGTTGAATTTGGCTCGATTTCGAATTTGATATGGTTGAGAACCCCTGATATAAACTATAGGGCTAATAAAACCAAAACATGTCCAGCATTATCACCATATTGCTAAAGACCAGGTTTTATATCCAACTGCATTTATATTTAACTAAAATTTTGAAGTTATCTTCCTTGCCTTTTTCAACCAGAGTTAGCTAAATGGTTTGTTCTCATCACTAAGGGTGTCATTTTAATAAATATTTCTTGGTTTACTGTATCAAGTATGCAAGCAGTCACTTTACTATTAACATACAGTAAATCAGCTAGCTCCATTCTTGTGGTGGTATCTGTAGGAATATCTTATCAACTGAAGAATGTTTTTAAACTACAATGGTATTTCAGCATAAAAACAACAAATACAGTTTGACTCAGTTAAAGAACTAAATAAACTGTAGTAGGAATTTATAGTTAGATGCTATAAATTACTGCCAACCATTTCACACAGACAACATTAATGTTTTTCTTTGGAATTCAAAATTTACAAGATGGAAAAAATTTAAATAAATATATTTAGTTCTGTCACCCATAACAACACCATATTAAGCACAATTCATCATTAGCATTATCAACATAATAATTATTATTATTGGCTTTATTGCAATTTTCCATGTCAGTATAAGATTGAATAAATATTGTTTACTTTAGAAGGAAGAATAAGAACGTTCATAAACATCTTTATCATTCTGTTATTTGCATAATCTACAAGGAAGAATCAAAAAATATATGCACTCTAGCATTTTTAATGTATTTACACAAAAGCAGGGGATAAACAAGTATGTTGTTTTTCTATATAGTCTCTTTCTTTATCGATGCACTTGGTCCAGCAGTCCACAAGCTTGCGTATTCCCTCCAAGAAGGTTTACGATTAGTCATGCAACCATTTATGCATCGCTTCCTTCACATCTTCATTCATAGGAAATCAATGACCTCGTAAACCATCTTTGAACAGTTCAAAAATATGATAGTCGGAAGGGGCGAGACCTGGACTGTAGGCAGGGTGTTTCAGCACCTCAAAATACCAATTGCCTAATGGTTTCAAAGGTTTGGGCAGCTGTGTGTGGGCATGTATTGTCATACAACAACAAAACTTTCTTTGACAATAGGCTTCGGTGTTTGGTGTGAATTGCTGGCTTCAGTTTGTTGGGCAGCAAAGCATTGTACCTCGCACTGTTGATTATACACCTCTTGGTGCACATTGCTAGTGGAACAGCCATGCTTACACTGTAAAGCCAGAAAGAAAAATGGCGTGATCAGGCTCAAATTTTGATCACATGACCAACTATAATCGCGTATGCGCAGAAGACAACGTGACAATAATAAAGATATGGTATGGTGAAAGAGCGGATAATTTTGGCACAGTGATCTTTTCATGGAACTGTATAAACTTCTTCAGTCAATACCCTTTTGCTCCATCTGGGCCTGGTCCTTTCCAATTTGCTATTTTTTCTTAACTTCTGTCTCATTGTCTATAGATTAATTCTGATGTTTTGGTACAGTTGCATTATTATTATTATTATTGTTGTTGTTGATGTTGTTGTGTGGAGGCGCAATGGCCCAGTGGTTAGGGCAGCAGACTCGCGGTCATAGGATCGTCGTTTCGATTCCCAGACCAGGCATTGTGAGTGTTTATTGAGCAAAAACACCTAAAGTTCCACGAGGCTCCAGCAGGGGATGGTGGCGAACCCTGCTGTACTCTTTCACCACAACTTTCTCTCACTCTTACTTCCTGTTTCTGTTGTGCCTGTAATTCGAAGGGTCAGCCTTGTCACTGTGTCACGCTGAATATCCCCGAGAACTACGTTAAGGGTACACGTGTGTGTGGAGTGCTCAGCCACTTGCACGTTAATTTCACGAGCAGGCTGTTCCATTGATCGGAACAACTGGAACCTTCGACGTCGTAAGCGATAGAGTGTTGTTGTCTTTATTTTCTGAATTCAAATGCCATTGAGGTTGACAAAATAAGTACAAGTTGAGTACTGGGGTCAATGTAATCAACTTAGCCTCTCCACTGAAATTGCTGACCTTGTGCCAAAATTTGAAACCATTATTATTATTATTATTATCATTATTAAGGCAGTGAGCTGGTAGAATCATTAGCTGCTGCATTCTGAGTTCAAATTCCACCACGGTCAACCTTGCCTTTCATCCTTTCAGGGTTGATGAAATAAATACCAGTTATATACTGGGGTTGATGTGATCAACTAGCCCCCTTCCCCCATAAAGTTTCAAGGCCTTGTGCCCCGAGTAGAAATAATAATTATTATTGAGTCAGAGAGCAGTGCATGCCATCAGTGACTTTATTATTATTATTATCATTATTATTATAATTATATAACGTTTGTCCAATTAGGAAGAAAAAAACTAGAGCTTATTAACAAAAACTATTGCGAACAGTTTATTTTTAATTGTATTTACTTTGACTTCCAACATTGTATATGATAAAAACGTCAATCAAAATTTTAAACTTAGGTGATTCTGCCTCCACATGTTTGTATAAATCTGAAATTTCAATTAACCCATTTAATAGCAGAGGCCACTCCTGGCTTTTTGATACAAAATTACTTGCTTCAAAGTGTTCATTTATGTTTAAATTAAAACTTCCCAACTTTATTTCATCTAAGAACCCTTTTGTTGAATTGTGAAAATATAATAAAGGTTAATATATAAATTAACACATTTGATACTATCCTAACTGAATCTGCCTCTAGTCCTATGATACAAACTTCAAGATTTAATTTGTTCCAAACACCAAATTAATAAGGACAAAGTTACTTCACTAAATTCTTCATTATTTTGAAAATTAATTGACACAAAGGCAATGCATTTCAATAGAAATATGATAATAGAAGGCTAATGGAATTTATCCATACCCTCCGAAACCTCCCAAATTATTTCAAAATCAATTGCAATCACCAGCTTATATTGTTGGAGGTACAGTCATGAGAGAACCATGTTAACACGTTAACTGTCACGGCCTATTATTGGAACTTACCAGTGATGCCACGTGTTTCATGCAATCACACTGCAGATTGTTTAATTAATTACAAGGAAATGGAATTTTAATTCTTTTTGCATTTTTACAATATTTCATAATTAAACTTTAATACTTAACACTCAAATATCCTTGAAACCACGTCAAAGATAGAGAATAAAATATTTCTTCAAATTATGCAAAAGGTACCACTGGTGGTGCATATGGTGGCTGTGTGAAGTCTGCGATGAACCACTGGTGGCACATGTGGGAGTTAATATGTTAACAAAATCCCAATCTACAACAAGACATTCTCTCATTTGTTTCAGTCATATGACTTCAGCCATGCTGGAGCACCGCCTTGAAGGATCTTAGTCGAACAAAACCCGAGGACTTATTTTTAAAGCCTAGTATTTATTCCATCAGTTGTCAAGTGGTGATGGGGAGGGTCAAGTATAGATACACACACATAGAAATATATACACACACACACACACACACACACATATATATATATATATATATACACACACACATACACACATATATATATATATATATATATATATATACACACACATACACACACACATATATATATATATATATATATATATACACACACATATATACAATGGGCTTCTTTCAGTTTCCATCAAACAAATCCACTCACAAGGCTTTGGTCAGCCTGAGGCTATAGTATAAGATATTTGCCCAAGGTGCCATGCAGTGGGACTGAACCTGGAACCATGTGGTTGGTAAGCAAGCTACTTACCACAGAACCACTCCTGCACCTATATATGTATATATATATGTATATATATATATGTGTATGTATGTAAATGTGTATATAAGTATGTATGTATGTGTAACTATATGTATACATTTATATCTATCATGTCTGTCTATGGGGAAATATTACCTTGCTTGGAAATAGGAGCAAGTTGGTGACAGGAAGGGAATCTGGTGATAGAAAATCTGTCTCAATAAACTTTGTTTGACCAGTGCCTGCTTGGAAAAGTGGACATTTGATGGCAATGTTGCTATCATTCACTAAAAGCCTCTAATGACCAAGCTCTAGCAAAGCCACAGACCAATAAATAAAACCAGTAAAAGAACTCTACTTATTAGACATGTGGTCATAAAAGAGTGCAAGTATTTTCTAAAACTGTTATTAAATGATGAAAGTAGTGATGTAATTTTCCTTTTCGGTAAGGGCCATTCTGAGACTAGCTAGTTTCATGACCTCATTTATGTGATCATGCATAAAGAGAGGAAACAGTGAGGGGAGAAGGCAGGTAGAAGTGAGCCACTGAAAGTCTTGGTATAAAAGTAAGTAGTTAATTGAAAAACAGTTTCACTGAAGCAATGATGAATATGTACATATAGTAGAGATTATTCAGAAGATAAGTCCTCCTTATATGCACCATGGGAAAATGAAAAACATGAAATGGAAAAAAAATTGGAAAAAAATATGAAGTTTACATGGAAACTATATTGAAAAACATGGCTTCTCTAAATACACAAACATACACAAATTGTGAAGATAATTACAAAAACCTAAATTTAAATGTTAACAGAAACCTCAAAATATTCTTTAGCATCCAGATTACTCTATCAAATGTAATGCTTATTTATTCACAATGTTTTGAATTAATCATGTATAATCTCATAGCTTTGATATTGCAATGATGTGATTGTATATTTTAAGAATGACTTTGTAGGGTAGGTGTGAGAGGCTGGATATGACCAATTTCAACATAAAACAGGCAAAACATTTGGGCCAGAGATATGGCTGGTTTAAATGCTAAAGGGTTAAAATAAAACAAAGATGAGGTGAGAGTACATGTACATTCTGTTATAAAAGATAGTGCTTGTGTATGTACACATGCCTGTGTGTGTGTGTGTGCATGCGTGCGTGTGTGTGTGTGTGCAGTAGACTGGTGGTGTGGCAAAGGAAACTAGCTGTAGATGAATGACTTGTGAGAGAGATAACATCAGTAATGAAAAGAGTTGCCAAGAAGTTCTGTAAGGAATCTAGCATGCAGCTTGGTGTCATCAGAGTTCAGTTCTAGAATATATTATTCTTCTTCAAGTCATAACAGAATCGTTCAAGACCAGCTGGCCAAGGTAGTTTGTGTGCTCTTGACCTAGTTTCCAAAGTTGGATCTGTTAAGTGAATTTGGTAGATGGAAACTGTATGGAAGCCTGCCTGAGGTCGCTGAATATAAAAGGAGAGAGACTATCCCATGTAGACCAATAGGGGGGACCACCTTTTGAAGTCGTTTATACAGTTAAAAATGCAATTAAAGTTATGAAGGCAAGAAAGTAACTGATCCACAAAAATTAGTCACTGAAATGCAAGAAATTATCCAACTAAATTGTGACACATACTTCTCAATTGCATGGACAATCAGATGTCATACTTAATGACTGTCATAGCAGCATCATTATTAACTGCTTTAAGGGCAAAGGAGATGCTAGGACCTGGTTATGAAAGGAATAGAGTTAACTCAGATGAGATGCAGTTCATGTCTGTGTCAGCACAGTGTACACTGATGCCCTCTTTAAGAGTAAATCATGATATTTCTCATTTGTTGACTTGCAGATGTCCTTCAACAAGATACCCCACTCCTGTAGTAATCAGGTGGTTGCTAAGAAAACTAGTTGTATGCAAGTCATGTGCAAGAATATTGTCAGTAAATGAGAATTAGCAATGAGGTCAATGGGAAATTGGGCATGCAGATGGGTTTCATCAGAGCTCAGCTGTCAGCTTTCAAATATTTCTTATAGTTATTCAGGCCATAACAGATGAATTTAAGATGAGCTGACTGAAGGAATTTTTGTATATAGACACAGGCACGGGTGTGTGGTACAGAAACTTGCTTCCCAGCAAAGAGGTTCTGGGTTCAGCCCCACTGTGCAGCACCTTGGGCAAGTGTCTTTTACTACAGCCCTAGGCTGACCAAAGTCTGGTGAGTGGATTTGATAGATGGAAATTGAAAGTTTATTGCGTGTGTGTGTGTGTGTGTGTGTGTATTAGTGTGTGCTTTTGTCTAAACATCATGTGATGGTTGTGAATGAGCATCACTAACACACAAATGAGGCTGTTCGTTTCCAGTCTTCTGAGGAAACCATGTCTGTCTATGGGAAAATATTACCTTGCTGGGAAATAGATGAGGGTTGGTGACAGGAAGGGTATCCGGCTGTAGAAAATCTGTCTCAACAAATTCCATCCGACTCATGCAAGCATGGAAAAGTGGAAATTTGATGATGATGATGATGATGATACTATAAGTGCCCAATTGGTTGAAGAATTCCAAATGTGGAAACAGAGTTTAGGCAAAAATTTTAAATAACAGGAATGAAACCTGAACCATAACCATTTCAGGAGAGGATTACACCCAATATAAAGAAAAGGAATAGGGAGAAGTGCCACATTATGTACCCAATGTAAATCACAGATGGGCAGGCAGGATGATAGAGAACAAAGTGTTTGAATGTAGCTAGCTGATGCACCAGAGTAGCTAACAGCAGGAGTGGCTGTGAAATAAAATTTATTAAACAGAACCTAGAAGTAGCTTGTTACCTAGGCAACCAAATTAGCATGGTGGAGACCAAGTTGTGGATTGGAATGTGAAAACATTCAACATTTATGTTTGTAGTTAGTCTAATTAATCATGCATTTCTAATATTGACTGAACGCATACAACACACACATGGAAAATGTGCATCTTTAGGCTACTTTTTAGCGCTTTGACCTGTCACACAGTGACATAGCTATGTCACTATGTCTTTTTTATTAAAAAAAGTTGTAAACAAAAAAATATTAAAGAAAATAAGCTACAAAAATACTCTAAAGAATATCTTTGTTTAACCGATTTAGAAATCTAAATTATATCATAATTAAAACTAAACAATTGAACACCTAATGCAACTTAAATTACCATTTAAATAGAAATAATCCTAATTATAAACATAACACTTTCTTTTTGAGATTAAAGCATTGTCTGAATATAACATTTAAATGAATAAAACATGAAAGATGACATTAAATGAAGTAAAAAAAATTATATTGTAAGGTAGTGAATAGCATGGCTGTGTGGTGACCATATGGCTTCAGGTTCAGTCCCAACGCATGGCACTTTGGGCAAGCATCTTCGACTATAACCCTGGGCTGACTAAAGACTTGGGTGGTTTTGGTACATGGAAACAGAAAGAAACCCCTCGTGTATATATATATATGTGTGTGTGTGTGTGTGTGTGTATCTATATATCCTGTGTGATCCTTCTGTCCGGCATTCGCCATGATAGATCACTGACCACTACATTTATATTTTTTTTCTCCTTGTTTCTTTCTGTGTTCCTTTCAGTTGAAGAGCATAGGCTCGAAACGTCAAAGACTTTCTCTATTCCCGAGCGTTAAACTAATACATTCATTTGTTGTTTACACCACCTGTCTTTGTCTGTTGTTTTTTTTCGTAAATTCTCCCATATATATATATATATATATATATATATATATATATATATATATATATATATATATATATATATGTATATATATATATATGTATATATATATATACAGGGTGTAACAAGTAAATTGGGACAAATTTCAAATAGGTATATTTCTAATTGTATAGATTTTATTGAAGTCTAAATTTTAAATATTACCAGCTTGAACAATGACTTGTACTATTTTGTATTTCAGATTGAACAATCTATGAATGTTAATAAAGAATTAAACTGTAGAAGTGTAATTGTAAAATTATTCTGGGGCGGCAAAAGTGCTGGGGAGATTGTTAGAGCCACAAAGTGTGCCAAATCTATTGTTTCTAGAAGAAAAGTCAGGATGTTCAGAGAAAGCCTCACAGTCCTCGTAATGACTGAAAATGCACACCTCACTTCTTAACAGGACTTGAAAGATCAATTGAGTTGAACCCATCAAAATCAATGGTGAAGTTGGCTCAAGATTGAGGAATCAGCAAAATGACTATTTCTAGGGCTGTGAGACAGGACCTCCATATGAAATCGTACATGAAGAGACACTGTAACATCCTAACTACCCACTCCTAAGCCATTCAAGCTGAAAGAAGACCCAAACTTCTTGGTCATCTGAAACATTGTGGCGGAGATGTCCACATCTTCATGGATGCAAGGAAGTTCATGAAAGACGAAGTTGCAAACCATCACAACTCAAAAGTGATAGCATATGACCCTTCCCACATCCCTTCAGCTATGCATAGCAAAAATCCAGCTTCCACCATGGTCTTTGGAGCTGTTGCAAGTGATGGGAAATTGAAGCCTCCTCATTTTATTGAAGCAGTTCTTAAAATCAACGCAGCAAAGTATCTCAAAATCTTAGAAGTTTTGTTACCTTGGATTAGGAAGCATTATGGTGCAAGTTGAGTCATGTTTATACAGGATTCTGTGCTAGCGCAGTCTTCGAAAAGAGTGCAAGAATTTTTGAAGAAATTGCCCATGTTTATCTCTAAAGATATCTGGCCCTCTAGCTCGCCAGGTTTGAATTCGTGTGAGTTTTTGCTATGGGGTGCAGATGAAGCAATATCCAACACAACTCTTCACAACAGTGTGTCTTCACTGAAGGCTTCAATCAAGCAAGAATTCAGAAAAATGGAAAAGGAAGAATTAGTTAAGGCAAGTACATCATTTTGTAAACGGATTGAACTGGTAAAGAAAGTAAACGACGGTCTCATTGAATTGAAATAAGTGCTAAACACTCCACAATAAATTGGCATAAACATAAAACTTGCAGCGTTTAATTTTTCCGAGTTGTACCAATTATATCAAAGATATTTAAATGGTTCCAATTTACCTGT
>NC_068991.1:66742355-66743773 GCF_001194135.2 Octopus bimaculoides
GTGTGTGTATATATATATATATATATATATATATATATAAATAAGTGTGAGTATGTTTGTGTCTGCTTGTCTTCATATCATGTGATTATTGTAAATAAATGTCATTCACTTCCAATATTCTACAAAAGCATGTCTAGCCATGGGAAAATATTGCCTTGCTTGGAAACAGGTGAGGGTTAGTGACAGGAAAGGCATTCGTCTATACAAAAATCTGCCTTCATAAAATCTGTCCAACTCATGCATGCAATGGAAAAGTGAACATTAAAATGATGATTGAAAGTTTATCAAGCAAACACTATATCTATACAATAAGGGCTAAATCAAAAATACAAATCCTAAATTTGTGCTTAGAAAAAAGGGATTGCTTCCACCAGAGCCTCCTCCTTCATTAGAAACCCTTAAATCTGGATAAACAAGTTTCAGTGCGAAAAAATAGTCAAATTAATATGTGTGTGAAAATGGAAATTTTAAAGCATTATATTGGATAATTCAACATTTAGTTGCAGCTGGAACTGGTAAAAATGTACTGACTGACTAATTCCGGAAAACCAATAATTGCTCACTGAAAAAGAAAGGTGTGTTGAGAGTATAGTAGCCAGAGTAAGAATGACATGGAATTATTTCTGCTTTCAATAACAATTTTTTCAAGCTGATGACTAGGTTGTCTGATGCTTTACTTCTTTACTCTGTTTCAGGCACTGGATTGCGGTCAAGCTGGGGCACTGCCTTCAAGGGTTTAGCTGAATAAACTGACCCTAGTATTTATCTTTAAGTCTGGTACTTATTCTATTGGACGTCTTTTTGCCAAACTGCTAAGTCATGAGGACATAAACAAACCAACACTGGTTGTCAAGTGGTAGAAGATTGGTGTATCAAGACAAGCACACACACATACACACACACGACGGGTTTCCACCAAGTTTCTGTGTATCAAATTCACTCGTAAGGTATTGGTAAGCCCCAGGCTATGATAGAAGACATTAGCTCAAGGTGCAATGCAGTGGGACTGAACCTAAAACTAAGTGATTCCAAAGGATGCTTTTTTAACCACACAGCCATACCTGATGTATGATAGTAAAACATGGGCAGATTTATAAAAGCCAGAAAGAAACAAAGGAAGCGGGCTCCACTGGATGTGTAATATTAGTGCACATTAACAACAAGTGGAGGCGCAATGGCCCAGTGGTTAGGGCAGCGGACTCGTGGTCATAGGATCGCGGTTTCGATTCCCAGACCGGGCGTTGTGAGTGTTTATTGAGCAAAAACACCTAAAGCTCCACGAGGCTCCAGCAGGGGATGGTGGTGAACCCTGCTGTACTCTTTCACCACAACTTTCTCTCACTCTTTCTTCTTGTTTCTGTTGTGCCTGTAATTCAAAGGGTCAGCCTTGTCACACTCTGTGTCACGCTGAATATCCC
>NC_068991.1:66743783-66752719 GCF_001194135.2 Octopus bimaculoides
CTCAAGAAGGACTTCAGTTTGAACAATTTTCATGATTTTTCATATTTAGATGCTTTTTTGTTAAAAATAAATAAATCTTGGAATTAAATGGTTTTGATTTACTGTCAGGTGACTTTTGGCCAACCCTGTATACATATACAACTAGCTTCTTTCAGTTTTTTATTTCTTTATTGCCCACAAGGGGCTAAACATAGAGGGCACAAACAAGGACAGACAAGGGGATTAAGTCGATTACATCGACCCCAGTGTGTAACTGGTACTTAACTCATCGACCCCTGAAAGGATGAAAGGCAAAGTTGACCTCGGCGGAATTTGAACTCAGAACGTAACGGCAGACGAAATACCACTAAGTATTTCGCCCAGCGTGCAAACATTTCTGCCATCTCGCCGCTTTCTTTCAGTTTCTACCTACCAAACCCATTTACAAGACTTTGGTCTTCTATAAAAGAAGACACTTGCCCAAGGTGCCACGCTGTGGGACTGAACCCAAGATCACATGGTTGGAAAGCATGATTCCTAACAACAGAGCCAGGCCTGTGCCTAAAATGTATATATAATGCAAAAGCAGAAAATTGTTAATAATTTACTGGAGTTGCCAGACAGTTAGCTGAAAGAATGCCAACCAACTGAGTAAATAAATACACTGTGAAGTGATCAGAACTGTCTACATATTCAGTAGGAAAGACATAGTATGGCTAGAGTGTAGCTGGGGTGGTAAATAAAAACTAAGGAGTTTGTTTGGTGAGAGATGAAATGGAATTAAACATTATTTCTATTATTCTTATCATGAAGATTTGCAACAAGTAGAAATGAAAGTGTTTAAATTGCTTGAGTACTCTATATAAGCTAATCAATTTATTGTAAATATTTACTAAGACTTGTTTTAGGGAAGGATTTAATCTACAGAGAAACAATAATCGCCAAGGCAGATGTTACAAATAATGCAACCAGAAAGAAAAAAAAATATTAGAAGTTTAAAAGAGGATTTAGATTTAACAAGTTAAATATTGAAACATTGAAATTGTAGTTTGTGTGTCTAAAAAAAAAACAAAGTTGAAATAAAATTGAATTTAAATAGACAAGAGGTGGGGCTTTTTTTTGTAGTACAATCGTTAATATTGTGTTTACTTAAGAATTAAATTACTCTAAAATGCTAAGAAGCTTAGAGATCAATGTATCCACACACACACACACACACACACACACACATGAATGCTAGCAAACTTGAATCTGCAGAAAAAAAAGCTGGATTCCCAGTCAAGCTATTCCACTTCACTTAAGTCTCTCATGTGTGTTCTTCGGCTGCTGAGTGAGCAGATTCCTAACCATAAGCTTTCTATTTTTTCCTGTTATATATTGTTCCATGTTCTATTTTAGAGAGATTAGGCTGCTACAGTAGCAGGTCAAGTAACTATAGACAGAGATTCTCTTTTCCTTCATTGGTTCACTTTGTACCTTATGATTTTCAGCTGAAATTTAGAGATTGGAGATGGATAAGAATTGATAGATAAAACCATAAAGTCAATGTTTTTAGTGGTGACTTAAAAGGATACGGGATGTTTCTTTCTCAAATATACTTTATAATAGATATATTTACTCACACCAAAAATTAGCTATTCTTGAGGGGAAATTATTCCAAGTAAAGTGAAATCTTTCTTGAAGCATTCCAACCTCCAACCCTATAATCCATTTGTTTAATGCCCATCTTTCCAAGCCACTATGGGTTTTAGCAGAGTTATTCGAGGCTAGAATCACTTTCTGTTGCCAATCCTTGATTGCTTTTCATGAAAGAGATTTCTTTATTCCACATATCCACAAAAGTGCAAAGCAACTGGTCACAATAACACTATGGAACATCAAGCAGTAACAAGCATGTGTGAATATGAAAATTCATGCATACACACATACAAATATGAAGGGTCTTTCTGTAGTTGCCTTGTACCAAATTCCCTCACATGGCATTGGTCAGCTCAGGGCTGTATTAAATACACTTACCCAAGATGTCATGCAATGAGACTAAACTCAAAACCACATAGATGCCAAGCAAACTTTTTAATCACCCAGCCATGGCTGTTTCAACCCTATACAGTCTCCAATAATTCCCTAACCAAAGAATAAGAATTTAGAAGCACAATGTTAGTCTGACAAGAACTTGCAGCTATTAGTTATATAAAAATGAAAGAAGTGACTTGAAATCTTTGCCATTTCACACAGAATATTTGTTTAAGTTATCTTTCAAGACTAAACATGAAATATTTTATATGATATATTAATATGCATAGGCATGGCTGTGTAGTTAAGAGGTTTTCTTCTCAACTACAGTGGTTCCAGGTTTAGTCTCACTGCATAGTGCCTTGGACAAGCACCTTCTATTATAGCCCTGAGTTGACCAAAACCTTTGGGTGGATTTGGTTGATGGAAACAGAGAGAAGCCCAATGTGTGTGTGTGTGAGTGTGTGTGTGTGAGTGTGTGTGTGCACAGGCAAGCATGTATCACTGTCATACAAGTTGTGTCATACCTTTCTAATCTTCCGTGAAAAACATGTCGGGCCATGGGGAAATATTACTTTGCTTGAAAACAAGTGACGATCAGTGACAAGAAGGGCATGCAGCCAATGCCTCAACAAATTTCCTCTTGAACCATGCAAGAATATAAAAGTGAATGTTAGCTCTTTAGCATTCAGTTTACTGTCAAATATAATACTTACTAGCTTAAAAGTCACCCCATCGGGCGGCTTTTAGGCTAGTGTATAACTTTTAAGCAACTGATCCCAAATAGGAAGATCTGCAAACATGATCTCTGACTTGTTTTGGAGAATTTGTTGCAATTGCTTCCTCCAGTGTCATATCTCAATGATGATCATATTCGTCGCAAAAAAATCATGTAAAAAAAAAAAAAAAATTAAAAAAATCGGTGTAAACAATCGTAATAATGTAAATATAGGAATCCAAAATTTCAGGATTGCAGGTCCAGATTCGTTCCATTTTGTTTCTGATTTACTCACAGAGTTGGCCTTTGGATTATAAAAATCGTTATCATACAAAAAAATTTGTCGCAAAAAGTCAATGTAAAAAAAATTGCCAAAAACAATCACAGTAATGAAAACTTGGGAATCCAAAATCTCAGGATTGTGGGTCTAGCCTGATAACAAAATGGTATGATATGTTGGGCTATGGCCTCTAAGAGTAAAGTTGAAAAAGTGTGACACACTGACACAACAACGATGATTATATTAAGGTGGCGAGCTGGCAGAATCGTTAGCATGCTGGGCAAAATGCTTAGCGGCATTTCGTCTGCTGTTAAGTCTTGAGTTCAAATTCCACTGAGGTCGACTTTGCCGTTCATCCTTTCAGGGTTGATAAAATTAGTACTAGTTATGTACTGGGGTTGATGTAATCAATTTAATCCCTTCCCAAAATTTGAGGCATTGTGCTTCCAGTAGAAAGGATTTATTAAAATTGAAAAAGTGTGACACACTGACATTCGCATTTATTATATTAGATATGTTTAATTTTGGCAAAACCTTATTTCAATTAAAGTGTATTTTATATTATATATGTGTGTGTGTGTGTGTGTATGTATATATATGTGTGTGTGTGTGTGTGTGTATATGTGTGTGTGTGTGTGTGTGTGTATTAAAGAAAGCAAAAGATAAAACAAAAATGATAGTGTTCACTATGCTGGCCACAGGAATTTGTCAAAAAGACATGGTTAAACAAAGTCAAACATCTCCCTCTTTTTCTCACATACCCGCTCTTTCTGTCTCTCTCTTATTATTACTTCCACTGCCACCATCAACACCACTACTTTTAATAAAACATCAACTTTCCCTAAATTTCTCTCCTTCTCTTTTTCTCTCTCTCTCTCTTTGTCTTCACCACTGCCCTCACCATCTCTATGCCTACTATTACTCTCACCCCAGCATGAGGAGTAGTAGAAATGTCATTGAATAGTGAGAGAGAGAGAGAGGGGGGGGAGTCAAAGTGTGACATACTGACACACAGAAATTCGTTTTTGTATTTATTATATTAGGTTCATTCACATTGTTTTCTATCAATCATATACTATCTTGTAGCTTTCAAATTTTAATGGTGTGACTGTTCATTTTTAGAATTACATTGTACGGTAGGTGCAAGCAGTCAGATCTGGCCAGTTTGTGCATAGAAGAAGTACAATATTTGGACCAGACACGGTCGGTTTAAATGCTAAAGGGTTGATGATGGTGATGATGATGGTGGTGATGATGATGATGATGATGATGGTGGTGGTGATGATAGTGATGGTGGTGGTGACGATGATAGTGACAATGATGATGATTAATCTATGGATAGAATACAAACAACAAACAATAAAGCTCTGATACATCTAACTTAAATATGTTGAATCACATGCCACTATAACTCTGTATTCCGTATTAATATTATGGCATAGCATTTGCATCAAATACGTAAAGATTACACTACTCTGGAAGACAGGTATTGTTACTTGCAGCAAATGAAGACATGTACCAGCACTTACAAAAGACATATACGAAAAATCAATCGCAGCTTGGTATATTTATATTACTTATTCCTAAGAGGGACGTGAAGCAGATTAGACTTGAATTAAAATGCACATGACACTGACTGGATATTGCAAAGCATCATCTGTACAAACTCCAGTGTAAATAATGTTGACCAATATGTTTAGTATTGAATTTATTTCTAACAAAGACACTAGATAAAAAATTGTGTGTGGTGGTGGTGGTGGGGGATAGTGTCTAGACCAATCCAAGTAATTGAACTCAAGGTATATATTTTATGCACCTAGCAAGGAGAGAGTAAAATCAGCTCTAATGGGATTTGAAAGATTATTATTGTTGTTGTCAAGGCACAGACACAGGCTGTGTAGTTAAGAAATTTGCTTCCCAACTACATGGTTTTAAGTTCAGTCCTACTGTGTGGCACTTTGAGAAAGTGTCTTCTTCTATAACCTCAGGCTAGCCAAAGCTTTGTGAGTGGATTTGGTAGATGGAAACTGAAAGAAACCCATCACATACATACATATGTGTGTGTGCGTGTGTGTGTGTGTGTGTGTGTGTGTGTGTGTGTGTGTGTGTGTGTGTGTGTGTCTTACTGTCAACTTGTCTTGACTTTGAGTGATAGTAGTCAACAAGTGCCATTGTTATGTTAACAGTGTCCTTTGTTTCCAATCTTATCATGGGGAAAATATTTTTGCTAAGAAACAAGTGAGGGTCTAAAAATATTGGTTGTCAGGAGCCAAAGGGGGCCCACTCGCAACTATAATGCTATCATTTAATTATATGGATTCTAATGGCGCAGGGGTCCACTTGCCATCAAGCAAGATGGCAACCTGGCCAGTCCGTCACTTTGACAAATTCCATCCAACCAACATGAGCATAGAAGAGTGGACATTAAAATGATAACGTCATCCTTGATAAATTTTTCTCGGTAATCTATTCTTCAATAATATGATTGGAATTATTTAGGAGACAATTTCTCCAGGTTTGGTGGATATCTGGTGGCCAATGTAGAGATCTAGTTCATGTCATTACAGTACTTTCTGGCAGAAAGGGTAACAATAATACCCAAAGACAAGATATGGTCTCTAGAACTGATGCCAAAAATACTTTCCTTTGGTCAATCACCAAGGTACAAGGGTGCAAGAATTGCTTTGCAACCACATGGTTTTGGGTTCAGTCCTACAGTAGGACACCCTGGGCAAGTATAGGCCCAGACCAACCAATGCCATCTAAGTGAATTTAGTAGATGGAAACTGAGAGGAAGCCTATTGTGTATGTGTGTGTGTTTGTGGTTTGTCCTCACCTACCGTTTGACAACTGGTGTTGGTATGCTTACACCCCTGTAACCTAGCAATTTGACAAAACAGACTGATAGAATAAGTACCAGACTTAAATAGATAAGTACTGGGGTCAATTTATTCAACTGAGCCCTTCAAAGATGGATGTCCCAGTTATGCCAAACAAAACGTCTGTACAATGCAGACCAATATGGAAAATATTAAAGCAAAATCTGTGTTCACAAGAACTACATCATCATTTAACTCTTTCGCATTTAAACTGGCTATATCTGGCCAAAATATTCCACCTGTTTTATGCTCAAACTGGCCAGATTTTGTCTCTCACACCAACTCTCAAAATCATTCTAAAAATCAACAGTCACTTCATCAGAATATCAAAGCCACAAGGCAATACAAGATTAATTCAAAACAGTGTGAATAAGTAAGCAGAGCATTTGACAGAATAATGTAAACATAGTTTGAATGGGTCAACAGGAACCAATGAGCCAGAGGGCTACAGCTGAGCTGCCAATGTTCGTTTTTTCATAGTTTCTACACCTGGATGTACTTACTGATGTACTTACTGATGCTATCCACATAACAGAGTCTGTTGGGTACTTCTTCCATGGGCCCCAGTAAGGTCACCGAATACTCACAAGACAAAAGCCCCTCAACTGAGTGGAGCATAGTATTGAAAGATGTGAATGTATGCTAGATGGACAAGAACAAGTGTCTAACTGAAGAGGTAAATACATTACTTCGTCAGCTGGAGACAGAAAAAATAGAGATAGAGGAACAGAAAAAGTGGGTCAGTAGGTAAGTTTACTAGAGTGCGATAAGAATGTGATATATGATTCAAGATAGGGATTGAAGTGAACATAGTGAATATCAGTTGAGGGAGGAACAGTAGAAATTAAATTTCAAATATATCTCTTTGCATGTTATATTTTTATACTGTGTGAACATCAGTGTTGTTAGCTACAGATTTCAAAGCATGCCAACCACTTGTGACCTCTATTGTGGCATAGGTGAAAAGTAAGTGTTATGCAACTCAGGTAGAATAAATTTCAGTTTGATGCATCAGTTTTCTCAAGTTCTCAATTATTTGACACACACACATACAATAGTGGTGAATGTGGGCTCAACACTGCATTTGGTGGGTAAACAAGGCTGCTGAAGGAGGTTGATTACCATTTCTAAGGTAGAACACTTGAAAAATTACACAATTTTTGTATGAAACCATTGACAGCATCATTAATCTAGTTAATTTACAAATGAAATGTGTGCATGCATATATATATGATGTGCTTCAGTATAGTTTCCATTCACTACAGGCACTGACATGGCTGTGTAGTAAGAAGTTTGCTTCCCAACCACATGGTTCTGGGCTTAGTCCCACTGCATGGCACCTTGGGCAAGTGTCTTCTACTATAGCCTCGGGCTGACCAAAACCTTTGGGTGGATTTGGTAGACAGAAATTGAAAGAAGCCTGTTGTGTGTGTGTGTGTGTGTGTGTGGTGATTTCATTTAGGCAGGCATAAAGTAGATTCAAACCCGAATCTGCCAATTTCCCTTAACACTGCAACAGCATTTTTCTCACAGAAAAACAATGGTTGACAGCAGTTATGTTCAACACATGGCTTTGCCAAGACAATTGTATTTTCACCTCTTCTATCCCACCAAAAGTTGAAACTAGATACAACGAACAAATCTATTGTTCTCAACAATACTTCTCTCTTTCTGGCTGGTCTACAACTCTTATAAAAACTAGCAGCATTCAGGACAAAATGAGTTAGTGAGAAACGACTACCAGGGGAGTTGGCTGACCAGCTGAACAAAACACTGTCTCTGAATGAAAAGGCACCGAGGGACAACTATGGTAACTCACCATTGAAGCAATTGTCTCATCCCACCACTGTCACTTTCTCACTAGCTCATTTCTCTTCTCTATAACATCACGATCACTATCTTTGGCTTACTACAACAATGATGAGAACATGTGCACACTTATATAAGAAGAAAGTAACTCTCTTAACCTCACATGTTTTTCCACTTCTATTATACATGCTCGTCATTGTGTGTGGCTATACATAAAGTAACAGTAAATAAAAATTTGGAGTCAACATCAGCTTCAACCATTGTTCTTCTTTCACATCTGCAACATCACACCCGTCACATTTGGATAACCACTCAAAATGAATAACTGCATCTACTGTTACAAATGGTAACCTCCGACTCCTAACATTTACCATTTATATATATATAGATATGTGTGTATGTCTTTGAGTCTGTATAAGTTCCCACTGTATAAGTTCCCCCGTAACCTAGCAATTCAGCAAAAAAAGAGACCAATAGAATAAGTACAAGGCTTGAAAATAAAAATAAAAAATTAAATAAGTACAGGGGCTGATTCATTTGACTGAAACAAGTAAGGTGGGGAGCTGGCAGAAATGTTAGCATGCCATGCTTAGTGGTATTTCGTCTGTCCTTACATTCTGAGTTCAAATTTCGCCGAGGTCGACTTTGCCTTTCAGAGTCGATAAAATAAATACCAGTTGAACACTGGGGATGATGTAATCGACTCATTCCCTCCCCCAAAATTGCTGTCCTTGTGGTCAAATTTGAAACCAAAGGCTGCAAGCTGGCAGAAAAGCTAGAAACCGGGCGAAATCCTTAGCAGTATTCCGTCTGTCTTTACGGTCTGAGCTCAAATTCAGCCAAGGTCAAACTTTGCCTTTCATCCTTTCAGAGGTTGATAAATTAAGTACCAGTTGTGTACTGGGGTCTATCTAATCGACTGGTCCCCTCCCCAGAAATTTGGGCCTTGTGTCTAGAGTAGAAAAGAAAAGGATAAAAGATACAGTACACTTCAAAACCACATTGTTACAGGTTTGATCCCATCGTATGAGAAATTCTGGCCAAGTGCTTTCTACAATAGCCTCATGTTGAACAATGCTTAACTCTGTAGCAGACTACTGACCGAGACCTTTGGAAATGTGCTGTGCGTGAGAAGACCCGGCAAGCCAAGTGAGATCGTTGCCAGTGCCCCTGGACTGGCTCTTGTGCGGGTGGCACATAAAAGACACCATTTCGAGCGTGGCTGTTGCCAGTACCACCTGACTGGCCTTCGTGCGGG
>NC_068991.1:66752729-66758245 GCF_001194135.2 Octopus bimaculoides
GGGTGGCACATAAAAGACACCATTTCGAGCGTGGCTGTTGCCAGTACCACCTGACTGGCCTTCGTGCGGGTGACACGTAAAAGCACCCACTTCACTCTCTGAGTGGTTGGCGTTAGGAAGGGCATCCAGCTGTAGAAACTCTGCCAAATTAGATTGGAGCCTCGTGTTATCATCCAGTTTCACCAGTCCTCAGTCAAATCGTCTAACCCATGCTAGCATGGAAAGCGGACGTTAAACGATGATGATGATTGGTTATGACGACTAGTCTCACTGTGTGGCACCTTGGGCAAGTGTCTTCTACTATAGTCTTGGGCCAACCAAAGCCTTGTGAGTGGATTTGGTAGATGGAAACTGAAAGAAGCCATTGTAAATATATGTGTGTGTGTGTGCATGTGTGTATGTTTGTGTGTCTATGTTTGTTCCTCCAAAATCGCTTAACAACTGATGCTGGTATGTTTACATTCCTGTAACTTAGTGGTTCGGCAAAAGAAACCGATAGAATAAGTACTAGGCTTATAAAGAATAAGTCCTGGGGTCAATTTGCTTGACTAAATGTGGTGCTCCAGCATGGCTGCAGTCAAATGACTGAAACAGATAAAAGAATAAAAGAAAAGAACAGTTCCAGTTTATCTGCTCAACGGAACAGCTGGCCCATGAAATTAACATGGAAAGGGCTGAGCAATCCACAAATGACATATACTCTTAACATAGTTCTCAGGGAGATTCAGGCACAAGGCCCAAAATTTTGGGGGAAGGAGCCTGTCGATTAGATCGACACCAGTACACAACTGGTACTTAATTTATCGACCCCGAAAGGATGAAAGGCAAAGTCAGCCTCAGCGGAATTTGAACTCAGAATGTAAAGTTAGACGAAATACTGCCAAGCATTTTGTCTGGCCTGCTAACGATTCTCCGAGCTCCAAGCTTTCAAATATGTTATATTCCATCCTTGAACTTCCCAACTCAATTCAGAAAATGTTTATAAGATCACATTATCTAATCTTATCTCTCTTACTTGTTTCAGTCATTGGACTGCGACCATGCTTGAAGAGTTTAGTCAAAAAATTTCGACCACAGTACTCATTTATTTATTTTTCTCAAAGTCTGGTACTTTCAGTATACTTTGCCAAAACACTAAGTTATAGGAATCTAAACAAACTAACACCATTTATCAAATAGGTAGGAGGGGCAACCACAAAATCAAAGACACATGTACACATATATACATACACACACACAACAGGCTTCCACATAGTTTCCATCTACCAAATTCACTCATATTAGCATTGGTTGGCCTGGAGCTAGCCAAAGGTGCTGCACAGTGGGATTTGTATCTGAAACCATGTGGTTGAAAAGCAAATTTCTTAACCACACAGCCATGTACTCTTTAGATATTAGTTATGATTTTGTGAGTGGGAGAGAGTTGGCTGATGTTTCTAGCAAGTTGAGCAACAACATAAAGATACTTCCTTGTGAGTTAAGTGCATTGCTGTAATTAGCAATAGCTATAATTATTTCGATAATGATGATTATCATAACAACAATGATGGTAATCAACTCCTACAAAAATAAGTAGCTGACAATTATAAATAAAACTTAAGTTACCACATAATCAAACTTATACATTATATTACAGTACAAGGCATTGTCAATCATTTACAGCAAGACGGATCATGATTTCCTCTTGAAAACAGTTCAGATAAAAATGATATACTGAAGACAAAGACAAACATGTTCAAACTTGTCTCTGCCAGAGATATTCATCTGAAGGTTTATGAAGATTTGACCAATAAATATAGTAACATCATCATCATCATTTAATATTCACTTTTCCATGCTAGCATAGATCAGATGGAATTTGTTGGGAAAGATTTTCAATGGCTGGATGCCCTTCCTGTAAATAACCCTCATCTGTTTCCAAGCAAGGTAATGTTTTCATGGCCTCAGATGCTTTTTCATAGAAGACTGGTAACAAGCAGCATCGCATGTTTTATAGTGATGCTTGTTCATACTGACTCATAAGGGCCGGTTTCCCAGTTTCTATGGCATATATATTCCCCACCTGGATGGGACACCAGTCCATCACAGGATTACTCATTTTTACCAGCTGAGTGGACAGAACCCACGTGAAATGAAGTGTTTTGCTCAAAAGCACAATGCATTGCCCGGTCCAGGAATCGAAACCACTATCTTACAATCATGAGTCCAACACCCTAACCACTAAGCCACACGCCTCCACAGGTCAAGACAAAGGTTTGTTGGCACTCTGTAGCTTACAACGTCAAGGGTTCCAGTTGATCCGATCAACGGAACAGCCTGCTCGTGAAATTAATGTGCAAGTGGCTGAGCACTCCACAGACACGTGTACCCTTAACGTAGTTCTCGGGGAGATTCAACATGACACAGTGCGACAAGGCTGGCCCTTTGAATTATAGGCACAACAGAAACAGGAAGTAAGAGTAAGAGAAAGTTGTGGTGAAAGAGTACAGCAGGGTTCGCCACCATCCCTTGCCGGAGTTTCATGGAGTTTTAGGTGTTTTCGCTCAATAAACACTCACAACGCCCGGCCTGGGAATCGAAACCGCGATCCTATGACCGCGAGTCCGCTGCCCTAACCACTGGGCCATTGCGCTTCCACCAAGACAAAGGTACACATAAACAAACACACACAGACAACTTCTTTAAGTTTCTGTCTACTGAATCCACTTACAAGGCTTCGGTCAGCCTGGGGTTATATTAGAAGACACTGCCCAAGGTGTCATGCAGTGGCACCAAATATCGGTTTCAAATTTTGGCACAAGGCCAGCATGTACGAGGAGGGGGTAAGTTGGTTACATCAACCCCCAGTGCTCAACTGATACTTATTTTATCGACCCTGAAAAGATGAAAGGCAAAACTGGCCTTGGCAGAATTTGAATTCAGAATATAAACACAGATAAAATACTGCTAAGCATTTTGTTTGACTGCAAACAATTCCACCAGATTGCCACCTTAAACAGGATCAAATATTAACAAGAATATTTATGCTAAAAAGTTTTGGCTTTCTGCCTTTTTTGTTGCTGCTACGACGACTTGTTGATTAGCAAGATGCATATTTTCTCCATACAAGATTATTTATTCTACTTTTCTCTCCTCTTTCCATCACCCATGTCTCACCTCCTAGATTCTGTATCAAATACTTCAACTAATTCATCTAACCCAGAAGTTACCTCTCTCAAGTTTACTTCCTTATAATTTTGCCTGCAGATATCAACAAACAGATGTTAAAAGTTGAATATTTCTACATCTGTCTCCACAGGCATGAGTTAGGTTATCTGCTGCTAAAGTCGTAGGTACTACTCTTTCTTCGATAAACTATAGCAACTCGAAATAAAGGTCACAAACTAAATATATGGAAGGGAAAAGGGTCAACTTGTGGAAGTATTTGTTGATGCTGTAAAGAATGTTCATCACATGAAAATTAAGGTTTCAGAGATTGTGGAGATATAAATGTTGAATACACAGCTTTTGTTATATTCTCCACCCCAGTGGCTTTAAAGAAGCTGATAGTTCTGGTTCAAGTTTTCCAACTATGTAAGGAAATTCTCACATGTTTCACCAGTACAAGAACCAGCTTGGTGACTTTTTTTTCAATATCTCAAGGTGAAACATCATCAAATTGGATTACATGCTTTCCGTAAAAAAAAACTTTGAATTTATCACTGACATAGGGCAATAACTTTTAGTTTTTATTTTTCTCTGCCAATTAGCAAGAACCAAGGTTGTCAGGCTCTGTTAATGCTTTGTAATAAAATGTCAAGAAAGTAAACTTTGCCAATTTTTCTTATATGCAAACAACTTTCATTTGTTTCATAATCTTTTAATGTTCAGTTTCCCAAACAAAATATTTCTCCATAGCCGCAGGAGTGGCTGTGTGGTAACTAGCTTGCTTACCAACCACATGGTCCCGGGTTCAGTCCCACTGCGTGGCACCTTGGGCAAGTGTCTTCTACTATAGCCTTGGGCCGACCAAAGCCTTGTGAGTGGATTTGGTAGACGGAAACTGAAAGAAGACCGTCGTATATATGTATATGTATATATGTGTGTGTGTGTATGTGTGTGTGTGTGTGTGTGTGTGTGTATGTGTGTGTGTCCCCAACACCGCTTGACAACCGATGCTGGTGTGTTTACGTCCCTGTAACTTAGCGGTTCGGCAAAAAGAGACGATAGAATAAGTACTAGGCTTACAAAGAATAAGTCCTGGGGGTCAATTTGCTCGACTAAAGGTCGTGCCCCAGCATGGCCGCAGTCAAATGACTGAAACAAGTAAAAGAGTAGAAGAGCCAGACATGCTTTTCACAGAAAAAATGAAAATGAACAGCCTCACCTGTATAACATGATAATGATGATGATGATGCTCATTTACAAGGATACACACAAACACAAACAATACATCATTAAAAACATTTACAATTCACAGCATTCTCATTTAAAAATAAAAACAAAACAAAAACTCTCCCCTAAAACTAAGTTAACAAATAAGAATGATATTGTAATTAGTAGGTTCTGGTTACTATACTGACACACACAACCAATCCTGGCACTACTAAACCAATTACTAATTTCAAGAGGTTACATAAAAGTGTTTCACAGTGAAGAAATGAAAGGCCAGTAAACCTAAGATATATAAAAGATCTTTTGAAGAAGTTCAAGATGTTGAGTGGAGCACTTGGAATTAATTTTACTCACAAAAGTAGGCCAGAGATATGAATAGTTGTACATGAACACAAATTCATGCAGACACATCTTTAGCTAGTTTCAGTCACTTTAGTTATAACCATGTGTTTCAGTCTTACTCTGTTTTAGTTTATTAAAGATATTCAGCTGTGAAAGGGTAATATCATCATCATCATCATTTAAAATTCCAAGCAAGATAATATTTAATCATATCCGTTGCTAGTACCGCCTGACTGGCCTTCGTGCCGGTGGCACGTGAAAGCACCCACTACACTCTCGGAGTGGTTGGCGTTAGGAAGGGCATCCAGCTGTAGAAACTCTGCCAAATCAGATTGGAGCCTGGTGTAGCCATCTGGTTCACCAGTCCTCAGTCAAATCGTCCAACCCATGCTAGCATGGAAAGCAGACGTTAAATGATGATGATGATGATGTCCAGACATGTTCTTGAAGAACATTGGAAAAGGATGGAAACTGCTTGTATGACAATGACAATCATTTTATGACTATCATATGATGTCAAGACAAGGAAACACACTCACATACATATATAGCTATCACAAGCATCTTTTAGTTTTTGTCTACTAAATCTACTCACAAGGCTTTAGTCGACCCAGGGCTCTATAGTAGAAGAAACCTGCTCAAGGTAAAATGCAATAGAACTAAACCCAAGACCATGCAGTTGAGAAGCAAACTTCTAACCACACATCCACACCTATACACATATGTGTGTGTGTATGTGTGTGTGTGTATGTGTGTGTGTGTGTGTGTGTGTGTGTGTGTGTGTGTGTGTGTGTGTGTGT
>NC_068991.1:66758589-66772336 GCF_001194135.2 Octopus bimaculoides
TGTGTGTGTGTGTGTGTGTGTGTGTGTGTGTGTATATATATATATATATATATATATATTATATACACATACACACGCACAATGGGTACCTTTCAGTTTCCATCAACCAAATCCAGTCAGAAAGTTTTGGTTAGCTTGAGTTTATAATAAAAGACACTTGTCCAAAGTGCCAGAGGGGGGACTTCAGCTGAAACCTTGTGGTTGGGAAGCAAGCTTCTTAACCACATGGCCATGCCTGTCATTATTGACACGTTAACTGTGTTCCATTTTATTGCTACAATATCATCATCATCATATTATAAGAATAAAATGGAACACAGTTAATGTGACAATAATGACAGGCATGGCCATGTGGTTATTGCCAATGTTGGGTGTTATGACTGTCAACAATACAACGATGAATATATTGTTTTATTTGTCATAAAACATAGTGTGGACTAATGAACTTGATGGTGAGAAAGAGGTTCTCTATAAAAATGTCAAGTGCATAAGACAGTGGGTAAGGAAAGGAGAAACACTGGTACCCCAGGCTAAAGAAGGTCTTCACCCACGTAAGGTGTTGTTATCTGTTTGGTGGGATATGAAAGGTTTAGTCCATTCTGAACCTTTAAACCCAAACCAAATAATAACAAAGGAGATCTACAGTAGGCAGTTTGAGCAGCTTAAGTCAGCACTAGAAGAAAAACGACCATCTTTGGTTTCAAGATGGAAGGTGTTCTTCCATCAGGATAATGCTGGACCACATACAGCAAGGATGACATTCCAAAGGCTGGAGAAGTTTGAATGGGAAACGATGCCCCACCCACCATATTCGCTGGACATATTGCCCCATCTGATTATCATTTATTCTGCAGTCTTCAAAATCATTTGGACAGAAAAAATATGAATTCTGTAGACGAGGTCGGAACAATAGTGGAGGAGTATTTTTCATCATGGACAAGTGAATTTTGGAAGAGGGGCCTTGCAAGTCTACCAGATGGATGGAAGAACATTATAGAAAATGAAGGAGAGTATATTTTATATTAAAAAATGAATTTTGTTTATCTTAATTTTGAAAAAATAAAAAAACCCACATTATTCATAGGATAACCCAATACATTCTAGAGGCAGTGAACTGGTAGAATTATTAGCATGGAGGGCAAAATGTTTAGCAACATTTTATCCAGCTTTTTGTTCCGAGTTCAAATCCCACCAAGGTTGACTTTACCTCTCATCCTTTCAGGCTCAATCAGTCAAGGCTGGGGCTGATGTAATTGACTAGTCTTATCTCTGCAAATTTCAGGCTTTGTGTCTATAGTAGAAAGGGTTACGAATATAATACATTCTAAAGGCAATGAGCTGGCAAAATGCTTAACATTTCCTTTGTCTTTACATTCAAATATGTTTTGGGGGTTGATAAAATTGGTACCAATTGGACACTGGGGCTGATCTAATTGAACCCATTATTATAATATATAAGGTGGTAAATATGCAGATTCATTACCACATCAGACAAAATGCTATGCAGCATTTCTTCCAGCTTTTTATGTTCTGCATTCAGATGCTGCCATAGTCAACTTTGCTTTCCATCTTTTCAGGGTCAATAAAACATGAACCAGTTGAACACCGAAACTGATGTAATTGAGTTTCCCCACTTCCCTCAAAAAATTGCTGGTCTTGTGTCAAAATTAGAAAGAGTTAGTATGAGAATATCTTATAGGCGTAGGAGTGACTGTGTGGTAAGTAGCTTGCTTACCAACCACATGGTCCTGCGTTCAGTCCCACTGCGTGGCATCTTCGGCAAGTGTCTTCTACTATAGCCTCGGGCCGACCAAAGCCTTGTGAGTGGATTTGGTAGACGGAAACTGAAAGAAGCCCGTCGTATATATGTATATATATATGTATGTGTGTATGTGTTTATCCCCCCAAATATCGATGCTGGTGTGTTTATGTCCCCGTAACTGAGCGGTTCGGCAAAAGAGACTGATAGAATAAGTACTAGGCTTCTAAAGAATAAGTCCTAGGGTCGATTTGCTCGACTAAAGGTGGTGCTCCAGCAGGGACACAGTCAAAAGACTGAAATAAGTAAAAGAGTAAAGAGTAAAAGAGTAATACACACATATTGTCCAAGTGTTTTATATATACAAAACAACTATGAAAAGGTTCTATTTACAGTAGCCATGAAATGATTCTCTCTACATTGGTTGTGAAAAGTCTGTGGTCAAAATCTTGCCTTTGATACTATTGATTTCTACTAATGTTACAAATTTAAGAAGAGGAGGAGCAGTCAATTGAATCATCCCAGTTCTTGTCTGACACCTTTCAGCTGTGACCATTCAGTCCTATTCAGGCATAGTGTATCGAAAACTACATCATTCTATGTATCCTTTCATTTTTAACACAGTACGAAATGTTTTGAAGAAGATTCAGCTGCTGTTTCTAAAAGGTTAAGTGATGGCATAGAGACAACTTGGTAATTTATATAATAGGAACCTCAACTAGGGAACAAAGTAAAATAAAAATATATATGCAGCTCAAGTCATTTATTAAATGAAACATCACCAATTCTTATGTATGCATTTGCTATTATACTAATGAATTACTTAATTGAGTACCTATATTCCTCTACTGGCAAACAAAATTATACACGACACTTTGGCAGATGCACATCTATTTTCATATTATGTTCACCATGTTACAAAAGTATAATTATTTACTCTGCGTAAAGGGATGTTTGTTGTAACCTCAAACACAAATATATGCTTGGTCAGGCATACAGCGAAAACAATACAATAGATGAATTAACAGGACAACACAACATTACAATATGACATTATCCTAAATGTTATGATAATTTAATAATCTAAAATAAAAGACAAGAAACAAGGTCAGCATGTGCTCTATAATAATTTGTTTCTTGAACACAAAGATGGGTTGTTTTTTTTTTTTTTTTTTTTTTTTTTTTCACTTTTAAGTGAATAGAATATAGCCAATATAACCAACCCCAGCATATTACTGTTTGCCATTTAGTCATGCTAAAGAGGGAACATCTACATGGCAGTTTGAACTGCTAAAAGTAGAAGCTAAACCTCCAACTAACAAATGCTATCCTTAAGGGGGAGACATTAGGTAATGTTGTTCAACTTGGGGAGGGGGGGGGCTCATGGCTGGAATGGCTTTGATCATTAGTCAGTTACATAAAGGGTAACCCTTTTAGTACCAATCTACCTGAGACTACCTCAGGTTCTAAGACAAACTTTACTGTTTTAAAGTAGTCTAAATTATAATCTTCCATCAAAATTTATGCTAAATTGTTCCAGATCCCAGCTTATAATCAGTTATTTTACTAAATTCTTCAATATTTTTAAAATAAACTGAAACAAAGGCAGCATGTGTTAATAGAAATATGGTAACAAAAGGGTTAACTTATGAGATTGCTACTTATTTTATCAATCTCTATATTAAAGTTTTCAAATCTTTTACATTCCATATACCTGTGCAGGCATGGCTGTGTGGTAAGAAGTTTGCTTCCCAAGCACATGGTTCTGGGTTCAGTCCAAGTGCATGGCACCTTGGACAAGTGTCTTCTACTATATAGCCTCAAGCTAACCAAAGCTTTATGAGTGCATTTAATAGACAAAAACTGAAAGAAATCTGTTGTGTGTGTGTGTATCTATGTGTGCATGTCTTTGTGTTTGTCCCTTCATTACTTGACAACCAGCATTGGTTTGTTTACATCACTGTAACTTAGCAGTTTGGCAAAAAGAGTGATGGAATAAATCTCACGTTTAGTTGATTTGTTTGACTAAACTCTCCAAGGCAGTACCTAGTGTAGCCACAGTCAGATTACCGAAACAAGTAAGAAAATAAAAGCATAACATCTGGCAACTTTTTTGAAATTAACCCTTGAGCATTTAAACTGGTCATAGCTGACCAACATATGCCACTAGCCAGACTACACTATTTTTGAGCATCTAAAGCAAGACATTGTCAACTCTGGTGTAAAAGCTGTTGATCCTACTGTACTACAGGTGGTTGAGACTGATGCTTCAGATCATGCCACTGCTGCCACCCTGTTGTTGTTGGCACTCCGTCGCTTACGACGTCGAGGGTTCCAGTTGATCCGATCAGCGGAACAGCCTGCTCGTGAAATTAACGTGCATGTGTCTGAGCACTCCACAGACACGTGTACCCTTAACGTAGTTCTCGGGGATATTCAGTGTGACACTGTGACAAGGCTGACCCTTTGAATTACAGGTACAACAGAAACAGGAAGAAAGAGTGAGAGAAAGTTGTGGTGAAAGAGTACAGCAGGGTTTGCCACCATCCCCTGCCGGAGCCTCGTGGAGCTTTAGGTGTTTTCGCTCAATAAACACTCACAACGCCCGGTGTGGGAATCGAAACTGCGATCCTATGACCGCGAGTCCGCTGCCCTAACCACTGGGCCATTGCACCTCCACGCTGCCACCCTATATCAATCAAGACACCCAATAGTTTTCTAGTAAAGAACACTTTCAGCTTGTGAGCAGAGAAATTTTCTGTGGAAAAGCAAGCCTATTCTATTGTAGAATCTTTAAAGAAGTAGAGATACTACTCAACTCTACTACCAATTCCTGTTGGTAACAAATCAGAAATCAGTTGCTTTCATGTTTAATGATAGACAGAGCAGTAAAATAAATCTTTGGCATATAGAACTCTCCTGTTTTTGGTATGATACCATTTATAGGCCAGGTGCCGGTGGCAAGTAAAATCACCCACTACACTCTCAGAGTGGTTGGCGTTAGGAAGGGCATTCAGCTGTAGAAACTCTGCCAAATCAGATTGGAGCCTGGTGCAGCCATCTGGTTTCACCAGTCCTCAGTCAAATCATCCAACCCATGCTAGCATGGAAAGCGGATGCTAAACGATGATGATGATGATGAAAGGACAATGCTGTTGCTGTCACACTGCTTCAGATTTGTGCTGTGAAGTCAGATATCGATGTACTATAAGATAGACTACATAAGGATTTGTGTCATCCTTATGATGCTTCATTTTGTGCATGCCAGAAATCTATATTCTGTAGAGGAAATCAATAGACTGATCTCTATATGTTCTACATGCACTGAGATAAAGACAAAGGTTTTATAATACAATACATTGGCGATAGAAAGAGCACCCAACTGTAGAAACCATGTCAAATCAGACTGAAACCTGGTACAGCCCTCCAACTTACCAGTTAGTCAGACTGTCTAACCCATGCCAGTATGGAAAGCAGAAGCTAAATGATGATGATGATGATGAATATCTGCTCAAGGTACTTAGATTTTTGAGAGACTAGTTCTTGATTTTAAGGGAGCTCTCAACTATATATATATATATATATATATATATATAAAAAAAAAAAAAAGATATTTGCTGACCATTGTGGATGAATTCTTGAGGTTCCTTTTTGCTTTCCACAGTGTAGATTTGACTAACAAAACTATTATAAAGTCTTTATCAAAATTCTTCTCAATTTTTGGAATGTCATTGCATATTTACTCGGATCATGGTACATCTTTCATGTGAGAGGATTTACAACCATTCTAGCACCATTGAGGTATATCTACTAGCAGACCAACTCTTACAATCCACTAAAAAATGGACAAACAGAAGAATATAATAGAATCCTTTGGAGAACAATAACACTGGCCATAAAATTACAACACTTGAAATTTTCAGAATGGGAACTAGTTCTTCCTAATGCATTCCATTCAATCTGTTCTCTACTCTCAGCTTCAACAAATTGTACCCCACATGGATGTCTTTTTATCTATCAGTGTAAATCTTCAAGTAGGCAGTCCATCCCTTCTTTGGGTAACAAGGTGTTTCGGAAGTGTCATAACTGCCAGAGTAAATATGATCCCTAAGTAGAGGCTGTTAAATTCTCTAATGGTAAGGAATCTACTGCATTGTTAAGATACCTTGCTCCTTGTGCCTAAACTAGCAGTATCCATCCAAGCCTCCTTGATCAAATGATTCCTCAGAAAACTCAATGTTTCAACACTTATGAATCCTTAAATAGTTCTTTTGCATCAGACTATCAGGGAGTGACAAGTACAAATAATGAACTCTCCTTGACAGTCACCAGCTCTGCCCCCTTGTTGTCTCAGTCATACTTCTTTGTACAATAAATGTTTTATGCCTGAATCATTGTTTTTTAAGTGCTTGTTTAATTTTGCTATGTTGGCTGACATGTGAAAATCTGAAAGGTGGAAAGAATGAGCCATAAACCTGTTATTATAGAATTAACCCTTTAGTGTTTAAACCGGCCATATCTGGCCAAGATATTTCTTCGGTTTTATGTTCAAACTGGCCTGATCTAACCTCTCACACCTACCCTACAATGCCATTCTAAAAATAGACAATAACAGCATCAAAATCTCGAAGTTATGAGACAATATATTATTAATTCAAAACAATTATGAATAAATAAGTTTTACATTTGACAGAGTAATTTGAACACTAAAGGATTAAATAATCTCTCTCATTTTTTGGCTATAACGGATCAGCCTTTCTTTGAGGTCCTCTTCCAGTTTGTAGCAGACACAATATATGTTTTGTTAAATGGTGAACTAAACCCAAGAAAAGAAAACTAATCTTAATTTACGTCAAGTATATAATGTTATTTCAAATATTTATGAACTAAAGATGAATATCTGAACCAAACCCAGTCTTCTGAATTAGCTTACTGCATCAATTACACAGTAATTAAAGAGTATACAATACAAACAATTAAAATGTAAAGTAAGCAGAAGGAAAAAAAAACCAATTAGAACTTCTTCAGAAAATAGATCTACTTCAAATTTTCTTTTCAACTTCAGGTGTGGCTGTATAGTTATTAAGATTGCTTCCCAACCATGTAGACTCCAGTCAGTTCCTCTGTGTGGCGCTTTGGGCAAGTGTTTTCTACTATAGCCCAGGGACAATCAAAGCCTTGTGAGTGGATTTGATAGATGGAAACCGAAAGAAGGCCATTGTGTGTGTGTGTGTGAAAGCATTCTCTTGTCTTTACATCATGTGATGGTTGTATATGAAAAAATCATTGTCACACAAATTATGTTAATAATGTTGTTCATTTCTACGCTTCTATGGAAAAACATATCTGGCCATGGGAAATAATTACCTTCTTGGCAACAAAGGTTGGTAACAGGAAAGGTCATAGAAAATCTGCCTCAACAAATTCTGTCTGACCCATGCAAGTATAGAAAAATGGATGTCAAATGACAATGATGATGATAAATTTAGATTTTTGAAAAAAAATTATAACTGGAAAAGAAAATGTATATATAGGCACAAGAGTTACTGTGTGCTAAGAAGCTTGCTGGCAGAAACGTTAGCACGCCGGGCGAAACGCTTAGCAGTATTTCGTCTGTCTTTATGTTCTGAGTTCAAATTCCGCCGACGTCGATTTTGCCTTTCATCCATTCGGGGTCGATAAATTAAGTACCAGTTACGCACTAGGGTTGATGTAATCGACTTAATCCCTTTGTCTGTCCTTGTTTGTCCCCTCTATGTTTAGCCCCTTGTGGGCAATAAAGAAATAAGAAGCTTGCTTCCTAATCACATGGTTCCGGCAAAAGAAACCGATAGAATAAGTACTAGGCTTACAAAGAATAAGTTCTGAGGTTGATTTATTCGACTAAAGGTGGTGCTCCAGCATGGCCGCAGTCAAATGACTGAAACAAAAGAGTAAAAGAGTATTTCAGAATCAGCAAATTTACTCCAGTTTTGAAAGCCCCTGACTTGACAGTCTGCAGAATTTATATGTGTTTACTTGACCTGTTAGAAACAGAAATCAAAACCTCTTGAATCACACAGCTTTAAAAAAAAGGGGGGGACACTTGAAATAGTGTCATAGATACTAAAAAAAAGAATGGCTACAGCTGGAATGTTTTTGAATTTGTGATCAACATGGGTTGACATGGGGTTAAATAAGATACAATGGTAAGACAGATGGCTAAGGTGTCACACGATCTATTCAGAGGTTCACTAGTTCAAATCTACTGCATGTATTTCCTCTCTCAGTTCACTATACTAGTGAACTATACAAGTGAAATGAATGTGGGACCAGAGTCCTCCAGCTGTTTCAATTTGTTTTAGTATTGAATCCTGATTGAGGATTATCTTCCTCTCACCAGTTTCAAAGGCCCTACAGGACATGGGCTCTGCCTTCTTCACTGGATATAAGTTGATACCCTTGGGAGCTACATTCCAAGACCAACTACATAGGAAAGCGTGTAGATGAATGAGAAGTAACCAAAGAGGTGCGTAGGGTAATCAGAAAAGGGCCATGTAGACAAATACGGAGTATCCAGAGAAAGGGAGGGGGAGAGATGTATGAACGTAAGGGAGAGTGAGTGCGATAGAGAGATATGGAAATGGGAGTCAAGTGACTACTGAAAGAGAGAGAGAGAGAGAGAGAGAGAGAGAGAGAGAGAGAGAGAGAGAGAGAGAGAGAGAGAGAGAGAGACTATATAGTCATCATTTTTTAAGGTGGTACTTAGATTAACCAAATTTTTTGTGAAGGGTAACGGGGGACCGTTTACACTCCATTTCATTGCAATCCCTGAAACACCCCCATAACTAAACATTCCACTTACCAGAATATGAATAAACGGCAATATATATATATATATATATATATGATAGATAGAGAGAGAGGGGGGGGGGGTTAATTTGTACTAGATGCAGTTACATAGTAGATGACAGTTCTCTAAGATTAGTAATAATAGTCAATGGCGAAAGACAAATGGTTCCAATAATATTTATAGATGAAGCAAACTTGAGAATTTGCTGCCACCATTAATGATGACAGTAAATGGAACGATCCAAGCATAAGAAACGAGACACGCGACGTATGAATGAGCATTAAATAGGTTTTGACTCTATAATAATGGTGTATATACTCGTGCCAATATTTTGAGCATCTAATGTATGTATATATATATGCAAGTCAATAATTTAATTTGTCGTTTTGTTCTACATATATGTAAATGATGGGGTTTGTCTAATTCCTATAATTTATACACGAAACTAAGACGTGGTCAGTCTAAAAGCAAAAGTCAATGAATCTTGTGAAAAGTTTTGTAACTTCTGTGATTAATAAAAAATAATAATAATATGACTGAGAGAAATCTTGAACGGCACATAATGACATGTTCGACAGGTACGCTAAAGTAGATGTCATGGGTTATGTTTTTTTGGTAATCAAGCAAACTCGTAAATGTGCGTAGACTAGTTCTAATGACAGGTAAGCTAAACGATGTTCAATCATTTCTATGGTTTCTTGGTCGAAATTATCTGTTGAAGACAACCGTTAAGATGACCAAGGTTCCTTGAATTTTGAACCTTATATAGATATATTTACATATTACATATAAAATTTATTAAGTAGGTAATCTATTACAACTATTTCAAGATATTAACTGCATTTTTTCCAAAGGTTAGCATTTAAAAGAAATACAACAATGTGTTGAAAGAATTGTACAGTTGTCAGGCATCGACTAATTAATGAAAGAAATATCGATTCTGCATCAGAAACGCATTGAGTACTTTCTCGAGTTAGGCCTACCCGATCAATGCTCGAGACATGTAATTGATATATATATATATATATATATATATATATATATATATATATATATATATACACACACACAGGTAATGCTGAATATTAGGCAGCAGCTAGACTGATGTATAGACGAAGGAAGTCATCAATCTAAGATATTTAGGCAAGCTGGAGACGGGTTTGAGCTACAAGAATCTCTTGTGAATCTCCGACAACTCCCAAGTCTCCTTCTCTACCAAAATGAATCTGTCCAAATATAGTAACGTAGATTGTGCAACTAGATGTTAAGAGAAGTACTACAGAGCTGTCAGAGAAAACACGACAACGGAACAAACCATTATCATTAATATTAATTTTTTTTCTCTGTTTAATAAAAGAAAACGTCATTATTCTTATTACTGAACTGTTGATCTCGACAAGTGACGATGACCAAAGGAAGTAACAAATCATTCAATGGGATTTTCTTGTGACGAAAGAGGATGTAGAAAATACGTCTGTATAAAATTGTCGGTTCCTTTTCTCATCATGAAAACATGTGAGAGAGAGAGACAAAGGTGGAAAGAGACAGAGAAAGACAGAGATGGAAAGAGACAGAGCTAGGGAGAGAGAGAGAGAAGGAGACAGTACGAACGAGAAAGGGGGATGATGAAGCTGTGTGTAAATGTGACGTCAAAAGGTGGGAAGTGGGTTTGAAATGAGGGGAGACCAGACAAATATCGAAGCAGATGGTTTTAATAGGAAGTGAGGGGGGAGCTGTGTTGCATTTGTAGTTATCATAAAAAACAGCTAAAACAGATGGTGATAATTACTTAAACAGAAACATTAAATGACAGAGAAAGACAGATGAATAAAAACAAAGATATTAATTATTTATTGTAGGTGGAGTTTTGGTTTACCTTTTACGAGGTCTGACGATAAAGATAGGTGTTAGAGTCCATAAAAATGTATGTAGACAATGTAGGTGTCCTCATGACAAAATACATACATATGTACGAATGTCTGTGTCGTTAATATACATATGCATAAATAATTATGTATGTAACTATACAGATAGGTATGTATAACTATGTAAATATCTGTTATATAAATATAAATGCATCTATAAAAGATATAAAGAGGTATATGCGCAAGTAGGGTAAAAATGGTACTAATGTAGAATATGTGAAACAACGGTGTACAAGATGAAACTATAAACTTGAGTAAATATATATAACATTATACCATTATGCTCGGGCAACATCTAGAAACACATTTCGGCATGTGAAATAGACAGATAGATAGAAATGGCGGGTGTTTACACACACACACACACATATATAATGCCAGAGTGAAACCATTTCCCATACGCAAGAGAAAGTGAAAGAAAAAATTATGATCTTAAAGCAACAAACATACACGTGTGTGTGTGTGTATGAGGGAACAAAGTCGTAGGTGGGGGTGGGGATACACTTGTGTAGTTATACCTTTATATGAACATTAAAGAGAAAATGTATGAGAGATGTACGTTAGAATTGGAAAATAGTCATTAACCATTGATATAGAGTGAAACTAATGTAAAACTGAGAATCCTGAAGCGATTCATTTCTTGAAACTTCGATTCCAAGTAAAAATATGAACCAATATTTTAAATGTACCCCAAAAAAGTGTAGTGGGGAGGAAGCTCCCCTTAAAAAAATAATCAGAGCTGGTCAACTTACTATGTTGTGAGGTATCCAGAATGAGAGCCATTGTACAAAATACGTCATGTTGGAGGCATGTGCGCTCCATAAGAGGAGAGAGAGGCGACGAAAGGAATCATTTCATCGCTTCATCGTACGTTTGTTGTCTCCGTAAAAACAATGATTTTCAAACACGCGGTGCTGCTGCTGCTGTTCACCGCTTCCACTGTCACTCTGACTAGTGAATGAAGGGAGTAAGAGAGAGAGAGACGGAGAGAGGGAGAGAAAGAACAACAAGGAGGAGAAAGTAATGTAGACTGTTGTTGCTGCTGCTGCTGATGCTGAGAATGCCTCCACTCTATCTTGGAATAGAAAGAGAGGGAAAACAGAGAAAGAAAGGGAGGACAGAAAACGAGGAGACATAGAGAGAGGAGGTTTAGATAGTTAGATAGCAGAAGATGTGAAGGAGTGGGTAAATTGCAGAGTATTGTTGCTGACACCACTTCCACTGTCACTATCTTGAAATAAGAAAGGAGAGAGAGAGATGAAAGAGAGAGGGAAAGTGAGAGAGAGAGAGGGGGAAGGGAGAAAGGGGAGAGGAGAGAGGCTGATAGAAAAGGATTCAGTTAAATTGTAGAAGAGATGGAGGATGACGGGGAAAAACTGCAGAATGTTATTGTTGCTGTTATCGGTGCCATCGCCGCCGTCACCGTTTTAAAAAGAAGAGTGAGGGGGAGGAACGGGGGGGGGAGAAACAGTAAAAGAATGGGAGGAGAATTCGGGGTGGGTGAACAGTACAGTCTGTTGCTGCTGCTATTGTGTTGTACATTGAGACAGAAGAATGTGTGTATGTGCATGAGTGTGTGTGTGTGTGTGTCTGTGTGTATTTTTTTGCGTATGTGTGAGAGAGAGAAAGAGAGAGAGAGACTGTCAGAATGCAGAAACAAAAAAACTGTGCACACTGCTGTCGTCTCCACTGCTAATAATGGATGAACAAGGAGACAGAAAAAAGAGGCAAGAATTCTGTGTAGATTGAAGCTTGCTGCTAAATCTAACTAAAATAATGGGTAGGGGAGAAGGAGAAGGAGAAGGATAAAGGGGCAGACGGAGAAGGGCTGTGTCTGTTGCTGCAGCTTGTGAAATATGGAAGATGACAATGATAATGATGATAAGAAGAGATAATAGTGGTGGCGGTGGTGATGGTGGTGATGTAGTGTAACAAGGAGTGCTGTTATTTCTGGTGTTGCTGCTGCCGAATCAGGCGGGTTTTTCTGAGAATGAAAGAAGAGGCAAGCACGGAAAGAGAGATAAAGAAAGAGAGAAAGAGGGAGAGAGAAAGAGAGAGAGAAGTTCAACTTTTACCGATAAGTAGAAGAAGCAAAACAAGTTTAAAGAAAATAAGAGTTGTAAGTGTAAGATAACGAGAAAAGTTTAAAAAGACGAAGAAGGAAGAACTGGGGATAAAAAATGCGATTTTAAGAAAAATGTAGACAGAGGAAGAGAGAAAGAGAGAGGGAGAGAGAAAGTAGTGATATGAAAGAGGGGTAGTGGGAGAAATTATTGGTAGAAAAAGGAGACGAGAATGAGAAAAAAGATTGAGAAAGATAGGGTAACGTTTGAAAGAGGGCAGGAGGAGAAATAGTTGGCGGGAAGAGGAGTGGGAATGAGAAAAAGCACTGAGAGGGATATGGACAGATACTAATGTTTGAGAGAGGGGTAGTGGAAGAGGGAAAAATTATTGATAGAAAGCGGAATAGGAATGAAGAAAAAACATTGAGAGGGGTAGTGTTAGAAAGTAACGTTTGAAGGAGGAATAGTAGGAGAGATTATTGGTAGAAAGAATGATGGGGGATAAGACGAGTAAAAACAGAGTGAGAGATAGGGATACAAATTAACGATATGAAGAGAGTGGTACGAGAGAATAAAGATAGGAAGAAAAGGGTCCAAAGTAAGAGTTTAAAAAATTATAGGGAGAAAGTGAAAGAATGGTATTTTACGAATGAAAGAGAAAGTGAGAGTAAGAGAGATAGTCGAACGAAGAGAAGCTGCTGCCAGTGAGTTCTGATAGTGTTAATAATGCGGTAAACTATGTCTAGCGTAGTCTCGTCTGGCGGCTTTAAAAAAAATATATATATATATATATAAAGAAAGAGTGAGTGTATGCTATACAGAAAGAGAGAGAGTTCAGGGGGGGGGAACGGTAAATTTATTGGTGTCAAGAGAAGATAGGAGGAAGAAATCTAAAGAAGCATCTCCCCGAATTAAGTTATTATGAGAAGGTGGAGGGGGGTGAAAAACTTTGGCGAAATAAGAGTAGAAGAAAAAGAGATTAAGAGGAAAAGGAAAAAGTTTGCGAAAAAGATTAGAGCGTTTAAAAGACAACCAGAGAGGAGGAGGAGACATAAAAAGAACTTTATTGACACACAAATATAGCTTTATGGACAAACATGTACACATGTTGATAGTCATATATATATATATATATATATATATATATATATATATATATATATATATA
>NC_068991.1:66772348-66775329 GCF_001194135.2 Octopus bimaculoides
ATATATATACACACACACTGACACATATATATGTATGTATATATATATATATATATATTTATATTTATATACACACACACACACTAGCGTAGCGGGGTGCGGTAGGGGCGGTCCATCCAGGGCAGTACTTTTAAAGGGGCACCACCTTTGGATCTGTTGTAGGCAATATGTGTTTTTTGTGGGGTCCGGGGCAGCACACACTCTAGCTACGCTAGTTTACACACATACACACACACACACATAGCCAGCGACAAAATACATTTCGTGATAATCACATATATAAACACATCTAGTCATTCAACGATATTGATGTCTCTAGTCACACAACTGTTGTTTCATCGTTCTGATGAGTGGCTAAAACTATTTGACAGTGATTGATGTGTTGTTCGTATAAATGTTGCAGCTGAATTGGGTTAATGTTGATATTTGGGATTTCTTGTTGTGGTGGTGGTGGTGGTGGTGGCGGTGTTTAGTCCAATGTTTGCACTGATCCAGTAGACTTGTAATCAAAGACGTTACCTCGTAGTAGTTGATGGTGCTGGGGATAGTGATTGATGTGAGTGTTGTAGTTAGACGCAGGTCACGACTTTGCTGAACAGACCTTACGGTTCACGGCATTCCAGCTGTGACTGCCCCATCTTTATATTTCCAGTAGGCAGGTAGACACTCTTATGCGGTTTTGTTGGTGATGCCGCTGATTCTTATAATGTTATTGTTGCTGTAGCTGATGTTAACATTAACCAGTGATGCCGATGATTGATGCATTCCTACTCTAACCAACCGGTCTTTTTTAGAGGCATCTTGGACATTAGTTAATGTATGTCTTCTCCCCTTTAAAAAAAAAGATAGAGTATGATTTGAGGGTGATTTGGATCCTATTTCAGAAGCTCAAACGATAGAGCATCAGTTTCGAATCTGGAATCCACAAAGCTATTTATTATTGTTGACCTTTTGGTTGGGTTCAAAATTTTAAAAGGCTGCAGTATTACGATCATCATTCATTATTATCAATTTATATCCACTTTTCCATGCTTTCGTGGATCAGATGGAATGTAGTGAAGCGGATTTTCTTCGGCGAGATGTCCTTCCTGTCGCTAACCCCCGCCTGTTTCGAAACAGTTATATTTCCTCTTGGCTAGATATGGTTTTCCCGAAAGACGATGATGCTTATTTATATCACATGATGTCTGGACAAGGGGGCACACACACAAACGAAATGGGCTTCTACACAGTTTCCATCTACCAAATCCATTTAAAAGACCCAAGACTACGTAGTTAATTATACCAAGCTATAATTATTCAGTTACGCATGTCTTTCAACTAAAAGCATTGGAACTGAGGAAACGAATATGTTGTCAACATAATCAGCTTATAAGGCAGTGAGCTGGTAGAATTGTTAGCACGACAGGCATAATGCTTAGCGGCATTTCGTCCGTCTTACGTTCTGAGTTAAATTCCTCTGAGATCGATAGAATAAGAACCAGTTGAGCACTGGGGGTCGATGTAATCGACTATCCCCAATCCCCCAAAATTTCAAGCCTTGTGTCTATAGTAGAGAGGAATATAATCAGTTTATAAAAGTTGCGAGCTGACAAAATCGTTAGCACGCTGGATAAAATACTTAGCGACATTTCGTCCGTCTACGTTCTGAGTTCAAATTCCACCGAGGTCGACTTTACCTCTCATCTTTTCTGGGATGATAAAATAAGAATTCGTTGGGAACTGGGATTGGTGTAATCGACTTACCTCCTCCCCTGAAATTGCTGGCCTTGTGCCAAAATTCGAAACCACCATAACTCACTTCGTATTTATTTAGGGGGTATCCAGTGCAAAAATTCATTATTTAAATAAAAGGGTCCTTGGTAGTAACGCACAGAGGCTGTCATTGTTGCTGGTGGTGGCGACAGTAGTAATTGTCGTGTGTACTTTGTTGTTGGTTGTGACCAGTAAGTAGCGAGGTTAACAGGTTGGGGCGGCTCGCCCTGGGCGACTTTCTACAGGAGCATCACTGTACAAACCTGTATAGCCCCTCCACCACTACCGATGAGAGGTAAGGCGGTAAACACAATGGCTGTAGCGTGCAGTACACCCTCTCGCTACGCTGTGCTGTTTGTGCTGGAAATAGTAACGATTAATCTCAAATTTGGTGTTGTATATATAAGGATTAATGCGAGTTGGTGCTTCTGGTGATGAATTACGCGTATGTCGTTAGAGATGACACTGGTTGAGATATTTAATGCGTGTTGTTGACGTTGTTGTCTGCGATGATATTTGATTTATGGTTGTTCTCCTGTTAATGGTGATGTTGATTGATGACTACGTTGTTTGGTGTTGTTGGTGGTGGTGATTGACGTGTGTATTGTTTTGATGGTGATAATGATGGTGGTAGGGTGTATTGATATATTGTAGTCAGCGGTGGCGATGGGATGAATGCATATCTTGTTGATGGTGGTGGTATTGGTGGTGATGGTGGTAGTAATGATTTATATGTTATGTTTTTGTTGGTAAACGATGACTGATGTACTTTCGGTGGTTATGATTGACGTATTTGCGTTGCTGACGATGGTGATTGATGTACATGATGTTGATGTTAGCGGTAATGGTACAGGTGAATGTTGATGTTGATGCTGATGCCCGTAGTTGGGGCGGTAGTGACGATGATGACTGATGTGTCCGATGTTAGTGATGGTGGTAGTGGTGACAGTGGTTGATATGTGTTGCTGTTGTTTGTGGTGGTGGTGGTGAGTTATGGTGGTACTGTTTTACTCTTTCACTTGTTTCAGTCATTTGACTGCGGCCATGCTGGAGCACCGCCTTTAGTCGAGCAAATCGACCCCCAGGACTTATTCTTTGGAAGCCTAGTACTTATTCTATCGGTTTTTTTGCCGAACCGCTAAGTTACGGGGACGTAAACACACCAGCATCGGTTGTCAAGCGATGTTGGGGGGGACAAACACAGACACACAAACACGCACATACAC
>NC_068991.1:66775379-66777941 GCF_001194135.2 Octopus bimaculoides
ATATATATATATATATATATATATATATATACATATATACGACAGGCTTCTTTCAGTTTCCGTCTACCAAATCCACTACAAGGCTTTGGTCGGCCCGAGGCTATAGTAGAAGACACTTGCCCAAGGTGCCATGCAGTGGGACTGAACCCGGAACCATGTGGTTGGTAAGCAAGTTACTTTCCACACAGCCACTCCTGCGCCTCACTGGTAGTGAGTGATGTGTTGCTGTTGCTGTTTTCTTTTTGTTGTTGTTGTTAGTGGTTGAGGTGGTGGCAGTGTTTGATGCTGTTGTTATTGTTGTTTAACTCCAAATCACCTTTGATCCAGCAGACCTTTTGATAAAAGATATTCCTTTTATGACCATTCCATCGTTTTTTCTTTCTTTCTTTGCATACAGCATATTTAATAACTATGTTAGGAAGGGCATCCAGCTGTAGAAACTCTGCCAAATCAGATTGGAGCCTGGTGTCGTCTCCTGGTCCACCAGTCCTCAGTCAAATCGTCCAACCCATGCTAGCATGGAAAGCGGACGTTAAACGACGATGATGATGATGATGATGATGATGTTATCCAGTCTATCCTTCTTTTATAAGACTGAAAGGCAAAGATCAGCAACATGTTGGCCATAACCCCCCAAATAGGCCACTGAGGTTTTCTCTGGAGACCTTGGACTTGTTACCAGTAACATAGCTAGAGGTCTGTGGTTGGGGCCGTCTGCCTTGGACAATACTTTTATGGGGGTGGCACTTTCGGAGTTTGCTATATAAGACTGTATAAGAAAACACAAGGGCTGCCCCCAACTGGCACATATTCACACTCCTCCATTTTTAGAAAATTTTAAAAATTTAATGTATTTACGGGCCAATATTTTTATATCTGATAGGCACAAGGCCTAAAATTTGGCAGGAAGAGCTTATGGACTACATCAACCTCAGTGCATAACCGGTACTTATTTCATCATTCCTGAAAAGATGACAGGATTTGAACTCAGAACATAAAGACAGACAAAATGTTTCCCAACCACATGGTTTCAGCTTCAGTCCTACTGCATGGCACCTTGGGCTAGTGTCTTCTGTAGCCCTGGGCCAACCATAGCCTTGTGAGTGGATTTGGTAGACAGAAAAGGTGACGAGCTGGCAGAAACGTTAGCATGCCGGGCGAAATACTTAGTGGTATTATGTCTGGCGTTACATTCTGAGTTCAAATTCCGCTGAGGTCGACTTTGCCTTTCATCTTTTCAGGGTCAATAAATTAAGTACCAGTTACACACTGGGGTCAATGTAATCAACTTAATCCGTTTGTCTGTCCTTCTTTGTCCCCTCTATGTTTAGCCCCTTGGGGGCAATAAAGAAATAAGAAACTGAAAGAAACCCATCGTGTGTGTGAGTATGTTGAATATATATATATATAGTGTTGGTGTTAGGAAGGGCATCCAGCTGTAGAAACTCTGCCAAATTTAGATTGGAGCCTGGTGTTGCCATCCGGTTTCACCAGTCCTCAGTCAAGTCGTCCAACCCATGCTAGCATGAAAAGCGGACGTTAAACGATGATGATGATGATGATGATGATATAGATACAGTACATACACACACACATGTTGAATATTGTTTTATATTTTTTCCAACAGTTTAATCTGTTGTGGCTATATGAAATAATAACAATATCTTTTATTAGTCACAGGGGCATAGATGAGGGGGACATCACAAAGACAGACAACAGTTTGTGTGAGGACTTACATAAAGGATGGGGGAAAGAAATGGAAAAGACAGTGAAATGAGATAAAAGTACACATAGTATACAAAATATGTGATAACATGAACGAGGTAGTCCTCCTGATATAGGAGAAACTCCAAATAGGGTCAACCAAGGAACCCTATACTCACAGGTGGGGGCCCAGTTAGAATTTTCTTCAGGTCGGGTTCCCCATCCCACTCAAAATGTCTCTGACTAAGGTTTTTTTAAGGATGTTGAGCAAAACACCCATGTTTCCAAAGGTGAAATATTCAAATCCCAAAGAATTCCTCTCAACACATGGCTATGATACTCCCCCACTACTTCTGCTCATGATCAGAGATGCACATATTGTCAGCCACCAAGGGACATGCTCAACTGGTTAAGGTTAAACAACTGACAAGCAAATTTGTGATACTGAGCAAAATATTTGCTGTAGTCCATCTTTTATACCAAGACAAAGCAATGTACATGATACCACTTCCAATCAATTAAGATCAAAAGCCATGAGAGCCACTGCCTGGTGCTGCATCAGGGCATTTATATATATATATATTTTTTTAATAACAATAACAATAATAATTATTATTATTATTATTATTATTTTATGTTTGACTTTTGTTTTGCATTTGTACAAGTTGGATCCAAGTCTCACCCAGAGACCTCAAGAGACAACAAGTTAGAAGTTTATGTAGGTGTTATGCCTAGGGTACCATATATTTGGATTTGTACAGTTTTGTTCAAGTGAATGTTTAAGAAACCATAAGAAAATTATGTGTTTGCTTTAAAATTTGAGATCACATAGACAGTATTTTACGTAGGATATGGGCA
>NC_068991.1:66778415-66781298 GCF_001194135.2 Octopus bimaculoides
GCTGTGGTGCTCTTATGTTTACTGTATTGATTATTATTATTATTATTATTATTATTATTATCATTGTTATTGTTATTGTTGTTGTTGTTGTTGTTGTTGTTGTTGTTGTTGTTGTTGTTGTTGTTGTTGTTATTGTTATTATTATTATTATTATTTTTATTATTATTATTGGTAAGCTGGCAGAATTATTAGCATGCCAGGCAAAATTCTTAGTGGCATTTTGTTCATCTCAATGTTCTGAGTTCAAACTCTGCCGAGGTCGGCTTTGCCTTTTGTCCTTTCAGGGTTGATGAAATGAGTACTTGTTGAGCCCTGGGCCAATGTAATTGACTCTCCCCAATCCCCCAAATTTCAGGCCTTGTGCCTATAGTAGAAAGGATTATTATAGTTATCGTCATCGTCATCATCGTCGTTGTCATCATCGTTATTTCTACAGCTGCTATTCCTGTTGATATCTTTCTTCTACTCAGTGTTCTGAGCATAGGGTGAAACAATTAAAATACTAAAAAAAAATGAAAAAACAATACATGAGTGGCTGTGTGTTAAGTAGCTTGCTTACCAACCACATGGTTCCGGGTTCAGTCCCACTGCATGGCACCTTGGGCAAGTGTCTTCTACTATAGCCTCGGGCCGACCAAAGCCTTGTGAGTGGATTTGGTAGACGGAAACTGAAAGAAGCCTGTCATATATATGTATATATATATATGTATGCCTGTGTATATGTGTCTGTGTTTGTCCCCCCCAACATCGCTTGACAACCGATGCTGGTGTGTTTACGTGCCCGTAATCTAGCAGTTCGGCAAGAGAGACCGATAGAATAAGTACTAGGCATCCAAAGAATAAGTCCTGGGGTCGATTTGCTCGACTAAAGGCGGTGCTCCAGCATGGCCACAGTCAAATGACTGAAACAAGTAAAAGAGTAAAAGAGTAAAACAATACATGAGACTGCTGTCTTATTCTTGTGTTGAAATAAATGATTTGAGGTTGACAGGAAGTGGATCCAGATCAGAGGTAATAAAGGTCAGTGAGAGAAGAAATATTTAACATAGATGTAGAATAAGATTAAAGCTATCTTTGGATATTGTTGGTAGTGTTGTAGTTATTGTTTTGAGGTCAGAATTCAAATTTGTTTCCTCCTACTGACAAAAAGAAAATTAGAATTAGATGTGGACGTATTTTCATTCTTGTCTTCTCGTATGTATCTGTGTGCATGTATGTATGTATGTGTGTATATATACACCCCCCCCCCCACACACACACATATATATATATGTTGGATGGCGAACAAGGGTGTGGAGTGGAGTGAAAGCATTTGAAGAGGCCAGGATGATGCAAGCAGGGCTCAAGAGACATTTAAGGAAAAAGGTGAAGACTGAGAAGGTGAATGACAAGGACCTTTTTGTGTGCACAGTCTGTGACAGACCATGTCTGTCCTTGGCTGGCCTCAAATCTCACCTGCGAACCCATGGAAAACAAACCTCACCCAGCTATTCTGATTATATGTCTGTGCACACGTTTGAATGTGGTGTGTGCCAGAGGGTTTGCAAATCCAATGGGGGTCTTAAAAGACATGTTAGGATCCACAATGAGCAGAACTTACTTGCAGGTATTGGTAGTGCAAATCAGAGGTGCAATCTGTGTGGGTGTTTTTTCAAAACACTGTCTGGTTTAAAAAGCCACATCAGACGCCATGAAAGGGCTAAGGTGTAGGTGCAGGAGGTGGTCAAACTCTGTTTAAGGAGTAGACAACCACCATATATATATATATATATATAGTGTGTGTGTGTATAGTCAATTCAAACAACACAGAGAAAAAGAAAAAAAAAACAAATGTGGGGACGTAGCACAAGTACTGTATTAGTATATTGCTCTGATAGATAGATAGACACATACATACATATATACAGACGTACACACATACATACATACATACACACATGCACATATATACATATTTACATATTCATACGTATATATGTATGTATGTGTGTGTGCATATATATATATATATATATATACATATACATACAAATATATAAACACATATATACATATGCATGTATGTATGTATATATGTACTCGCAAATACAATACATACACTTCACACACACACATTAACATAGGGTAACGGATGTAAAATGATTATGAGGACGATCACACACACACGCATGCATAGACTCCCTCACACACACCTCACAAATGATTATTTCATTTATATTCTTCATCACTTCCACTTTCCAAATTTCCTCTTCTATATGTGAACCTTCTCATACTATTCTCACAGAACCTCACTGCTTGTTTGTTGCATTTTTAATTTCTTTTTACTGGCAAAAATCTCTCCTCTCCCTATCACCGCACTCACATCCAACTCTCACCACCGCTAATACCCCACATTCATCAATATCTGCCACCCACACGAACTGAACACCATACATCCCACTTAAACAACTCTTGGATCTGTTCAGTTTGGCTCACAGACATTTTAATCAATTTTTTTTAACTAAACAGTTTGAAATTTTGTATACTGGTGGAATGTCTCACACAGAACATGGTTTACTTTGAACATTTTTGACAAAATTTGGTATTTTAGAAGTTATTTCATGTTAAAGTTATTGTATTTGGGTAATTTCAACCAATCACCAACATGAACCAAACTGAACAGATCCCAAACACTAATCACACAATTCTCCCCATCATCTCAAAAGCACCTCCAATTCTATTCTTTCCCAGTCACCACATACCTAAAGAGGGACCACTTACCTTGGTTTTGGAGAAGGACAAATTTCTCTAAAATATCATTATTGCTTTTTTTGTTTCTGCTACAGTAATGTATTTTCATTTGAGTGTTATGTAAATATGTCGTTCAGAAGTCTACAGCTCAAC
>NC_068991.1:66784470-66788834 GCF_001194135.2 Octopus bimaculoides
ATATATTTCTTTTATCTTTTATAAGTTTCAGCCAGAGGCTGAGGCCATGATGGTGCACCGCCTTTACTGTGTCTGGGGATTTTTCCAGTATTGCTTCTGCTGAAGTAGCGAGTTGGACATTGCTGCTCTTCTTTGTGCCTCCCACCACAATGTGGGTTCATCTGGAATTGCAGATAAAAAACTGTCTAGACGGTTTTTGAAGACTTCCATGTCTACACCTTGCAGGTCCCTGATGTTCTGTGGTAGTGCACTAAAAAGTTTTGATCCCTTGAATCCCAAGCTATTACAATATTGGGTTCGTGTCCATATAGAGAAGATGGGACCTTTGGTACTGTGCAGTGCTGTCCAGTTCAGGGATTGTTGTAGATTTCAATTTCAAAATTTGGAACCAGACACTCCATTATTTTCCACATGTATAGCACTGTACACACGCACACACACACACACACACACACATTATGTACGTATGTATGCATGCATATATGTATGTATGTATGTATATATGTATATATATATATATGCATATTGTGTGTGTGTGTGTGTATACAGATATCGGTATAAATATATATAGGAGCAGGTGTGGCTGTGTTGTAAGAAGCTTGCTTCCCAACCACATGGTTCCAGGTTCAGTCCCACTGCATGGCACCTTGGGCCAACAAAAGTCTTCTGAGTGGATTTGGTAGATGGAAACTGAAAGAAGCCTGTTGTATACATATGTAGATATCTATGTGCCCATAGCATATATACATATATGTATATATCTATGTGTCTGTGTTTGTTCTCACACTCATGCTTGACAACTGGTATTGGTGTGTTTACATCCCTGTAACTTAGTAGTTTGGTAAAAAAAAAAAAAAACACCAATAGAATAAGTATTAGGCTTTAAAAAAACTGTCCTGGGATCAATTTGTCTGACCAAAATCCTTCAAGGTGGTGCTCCAGCATGGCCGCAGTCAAGTGACTGAAACGAGTAAAAGATAAAAGATGAAAAAAATATGTGTGTATATATATTTGTGTATATATATATATATATATATATATATATATATATATGTGTGTGTGTGTGTGTGTGTGTGTGTATATATATATATATATATATATATATATATATATGCACACACACACACATACATATTGTGTAAGTAGTTCGGATAAATCCCAGCTGTTTTCTCTTGAAACACATCTGCTCATTCCATCATTTCTATTTCTTTACTGCCCACAGGAGCTAAACATAGAGGAGACAAACAAGGACAGACAATGAAATTAAGTCAATTACATCGACCCCAGTGTATAACAGGTACTTATTTAATCGACTCCGAAAGGATGAAAGGCAAAGTCGACAATAAATATATCATTCAAATGTGCTCCCAGATTGAAGCCCATCACCTTCTCAATCAGTACTCTAGACTTTTCTCCTTCTTTGAGTTCATCAACATCACCATCAGTCCATTTAAAGGACATTCAGCACATTTAAAGGACATTTAAATTACATTCAGTTCCAGGGAGAGATAGGCTCCTTCTTGTGCATCTTGTTTTTTCTTTGAACTCTCATTTTTTAAAAATCTGTTTTAAAATTTTTGGCAGCACCATTTCCATCACTTTGCCATTCTTCTTTAGCCTCCCTTGTCACAGGATGATAAAATTGTGGTTCTACAGTTTTGGGGGACGGCATTGCTCAGGTTCCTGGTCATTAACTCCTGGTTCTAAGTACAAGACAAACGTTTGGAGTCTGATCGATGGCACTTTATAAGCAATAGTTTCTGCAAGTTTCTGTTACTTCAGTTGCTTTTGTATCTTTTCTGGCTAACAATACTACTATCAACCAATAATTGACTAATAATGCTAATAATACTACTATCAACCAACTACTGTAAGTAGACATTCCCTTTACCATTCTCTATTACAGTCAAACTTGCAGATTTGATTAGTTGTTGAAAGGTGTTTTTTAAAGTACATAAGGTGCAATACAAGTCGAGGAATATAGAAAACAAGAGGGGGTTAAATTTTTGACAGAAATTCCAAGTGCTTTTGATAAGAAAGTGTCTAAAACTCCAGTTGTTCTTCAACAAATGGAGATTTAGACCTATCGCTTTGGATCATAGTTATCTTTTATAGCTATTCTAGAATCCAGAGATGGCATAACACATAATAATGACCATTGAGGTACTATGCATTGCTGGAAGGAACATTTTGCTATTTTACAATCTTTCAATGGTAGATGAAGTGGTTGCTGAAGGCTACCCCAACAACATTATATGGATTATAATCTTACAAATTTGGTTTAGCTGATTTAGTAGATCAACATAAAATTAGGTGCCAAGAATAGATGGCATTCCAGTAAAACTGCAAAATAGAAGGAAAAAGATTTCATCTACCATACTTAACTATTTTGAGACACACACTGTTTTGGTATGTGTAGCCAAAAGGACCAAAATGTTTTTTCTGTTGAGATTGAAAATGATGGGTGCATGTAGAAAACAAAGGATAAAGTATTGGTATGTAGAAAACAAAGGATAAAGTATTGGTATGTAAAACTATATATATGATATAGTTTTATATTATATCTACTGAAAGACTATAAATGTTGCTTTGTTTTCTGCTTCTAATTGTTTAAATGACTTCAGCTACTAAATGGCATTATTAAGTCAGTGAACAAATACCATCATTATTTAGTGTTTGAGAGTGTGAGTGAGGAAGTGGTTAATTGAGGGTGTGTGAGAGAGAGAGTGAGGGAGGGAGGGAGTGCGAAAGAATCAATGAGAGAGGTAGTGAGTGTATGTGAGAGAAACAGTTGTAGTCTAATGAATACATACATATGTGTGTGTGTGTGTGTGTGTACTGACTGGCCCCAATGTCGACGGCACGGAAAAAGCACCCACTACACTCTCGGAGTGGTTGGCATTAGGAAAGGAATCCAGCTGTAGAAACCTGACCAGATCAGACTGGAGCCTGGTGCAGCTTCCTGGCTTGCCAGTCCTCAGTCAAACCGTCCAGCTCATGCCATCATGGAAAGTGGACGTTAAACAATGATTATGATGATGATGATGATGATGATGATGATGATGATGACGACGACGACGACGACGATGATGATGACGACGATGATGATGATGAAAGACGATCTCTGATTGGCTTTTACACTTCAAAACATTTGTCTCATTGGGCTTTTAGTAGAAAGTGGGTTATACATCTTTAGATGTATACCTGACTTTCCTACTATAAAATTAAAGAATATAACGGAACGCTGAACTCCAGACTATCAACTTAAACAACACTTTATTTAGGTGGTAAATATATACATCTTTAGTTCTTGTTGTTACAGCTTCTGTTGTTGGGACGTTGTTATGTAGGTGTGAGCGAGCTGTCGAGCGTAAGTCCGAAAGATGTAGAGAGACAGCTTAACACGTAAAGAGGCTGTCTCCAGAGTTCGAATGTTAGAGACACTCTTGACACATCCATTGCTCTATGCTGGCCAGCAAGAAAGAGGGTGAATTGAGCGGGAACGCTTGGTTGTTTAATTCTACACATGCGTGAGACTACGCATGCGCACGGTGTTACTACAGGCTGATAGATCAGCCTCAAAGTCTTTTCAGCTTGTATCACTCGGGTCAATCAATCAGTCCAGTTGTCTCAGGAAGATCAATCAGATAACAAACATCTAAGACCTTGTAAACCACCAGACTGAATTGATGGGATTTTTGAATGCATAAAAGCAAAGGATCGAAAACTATATGTAACAATTCTTAAAGTATCCCTCTCTTGAAGTCTGCCAGCAATGTTTTATCCAGACTGCCGTTGAATTGGTAAATGAAAGACATCTGCACCCTACCCATCAGTGCTACCTGAAAACACAATTAATCCTGTAGAGACTCTAGGTTTTGTCTGTTATGCTTGGTGTAGACCAGTCATGAACAAACTGTGTCCTGCAGGACTTTCTGAATTGCATGCTTAACGAAAAACTTACCTTGGATTTTTGGGGACAGTGCGGTTTGCCTGAAGAGGAGCAATGTCTCATGTGGCCTACTTCTCATAAAAGGTTGTCTGTGCTTGGTCTGGAACTTATAGATTATCAGTTCCTCATGAGAATCATCTCAGAACACACAGGTATATATATATATATATATATATATATATATATATATATATCATCATCGTTTAACGTCCGCTTTCCATGCTAGCATGGGTTGGACGATTTGACTGAGGACTGGTGAAACCGGATGGCAACACCAGGCTCCAGTCTGATTTGGCAGAGTTTCTACAGCTGGATGCCCTTCCTAACGCCAACCACTCAGAGAGTGTAGTGGGTGCTTTTACGTGTCACCCGCACGAAAACGGCCACGCTCGGAATGGTGTCTTTTATGTGC
>NC_068991.1:66792572-66793047 GCF_001194135.2 Octopus bimaculoides
ATATATATATAGATAGATAGATAGATAGATAGATAGATAGATAGATAGACATATATATATATATGTATATATATAACAAAGAATAGAAGTTCTCTGAATAATGAGTTGACTATTATCTGACAAGATGAATCAGTTATATATGTATGTATGTATGTATGTATGTATGTGTGTGTGCACGTGTGTGTGTGTGTGTGTGTGTAATGAAATACAGCGTCCGTTATTGCAATGTATCTTCAGTTATAAAATTGCAAATAAATACAGGTGATGGACTAATTGACTTATTACTGTCACAACATGATTACTGACCAACACATTTGAATAATTACACCACCAGATGCTCCTCCTTACACTCTACTCCTCCTCCTCTTCTTCCTCCTCCTCTTCTTCCTCCTCCTCTTCTTCCTCCTCCTCTTCTTCCTCCTCCTCTTCTTCCTCCTCCTCTTCTTCCTCCTCCTCTTCTTCCTCCTCCTCTTCT
>NC_068991.1:66793057-66793983 GCF_001194135.2 Octopus bimaculoides
CTCCTCTTCTTCCTCCTCCTCTTCTTCCTCCTCCTCTTCTTCCTCCTCCTCTTCTTCCTCCTCCTCTTCTTCCTCCTCCTCTTCTTCCTCCTCTTTCCCCTTGCACTTCCCTTCATTATGTTGACTCAGTGTTTATCATTAAAATATCTCACTACCTCTTAGTGTGTGTGTGTGTGTGTGTGTGTGTGTGTGTGTGAATGTATGTTGTGCATTGTCTGTCAGCTATCATTATCATAGTGCCAAGATTTCCCAGTCTGATAGTCTCCAATATAATCCAAGACTCTGATGCCACTACACTGCGCTACCTTATTACTGCATACAACCAAGGAATATCTAGAACAATCAACTTTAGTTATTCATGGTGATCTAGTTTTTATCAGGCACTTTTACTTTCCATCCATTTTGTCATCATTCTGTGGAATATGAGATAGCAATTGTGGTTTAGTTCTTCGTTTGGGGGTTGACCTTCAATGACATAATTATCATTATCATCATTGCCATCATTATTATTGTCATTGTCAATGCCTAAATTATCATTGTCATCATCATCCTCCTCCTCAACATCATAATCTTCATCATCATCATAACCAACATCAATACAATTCCAACCACCATCATCATCAGCTCAACAAGCAAATCTCCACATTGTTGCCTGCCATGATTGCTAGAAATACCGAAATACCAAGTTGTTGTTGTTGGCACTCCGTCGCTTACGACGTCGAGGGTTCCAGTTGATCCGATCAACGGAACAGCCTGCTCGTGAAATTAACGTGCAAGTGGCTGAGCACTCCACAGACATGTAGTTCGTTATTGCAATGTATCTTCAGTTATAAAATTGCAAATAAATACAGGTGATGGACTAATTGACTTATTACTGTCACAACATGATTACTGACCAACACATTTGAATAATTACACCACCAGAT
>NC_068991.1:66793993-66799377 GCF_001194135.2 Octopus bimaculoides
TCTCAGTACATGAGTCGTTCCAGTTAACACAATTTTTTGCACTTCCTGTAGGGATGGTAAGCCTGGTATCATTTTCAAATAGGTTTCAGTACCTTTTTTTATCATTCCTAGAGATCCTACAATCACTGGTATGGTAGTCGCCTTGAGGTGCCACATTTTTTCAATTTCTATGAGCAAGTCTTTATATTTACTGATCTTGTCAATTTCTTTCGCCGCTATATTATGATCGCAAGGGATACTCATGTCAATTTATTATTATTATTGTTCAGTAGTTTTGTTTTTATAACGTGCTTTCACTTCACTACTGAGCGCAGCTCTGTGTTATTATTATTATTATTATTATTATTATTATTCAGGTCACTGCCTGGAATCGAACTCGGAATCTTGGGGTTAGTAGTCCATGCTCTTAACCACTATGCCATATGCCCGTGTGCATATGGTGTAGTGTTCAGGAGAATCATAGAAAGGGAACTATTTCTCTGACAGAAACAGGATAATGTCAAGAATGTGATGAAAAAACCTCTACAGCTTACTTTCAACTTTGATCTGGTAATCGATTTAATTGGCATCTGATGTTGAAGCATGGCTCATTGCTGTTTTACTTGTTTTGTTTCATGTAAAATAGTTTTGCTTGTGTAAATGCAAATTTTCATTATGCGAGCCTTTGGTAGGTGATCCTTTAATTTTCTCTACCTTTTTTTCAAAACACTATCCTGAACATCTGATTAATGCACTCATAATTAGTCAAGGCATCACTCTTGCTGAACAGAAGAAAAAAAAAAGTCTAAGATGCAGAAAACTGATTGCTTCATTTGATTCCAAAACAGCCAACCCCATTTACACTTGTCTTTATTTTCAGTTTTACTATAAAAAAAAAAAGGAAAAGAAAAAAAAACAAAGAAAATAAATGAAAGCAAAAAGGGAGAATGAAATATAAATAATTGATTATTCATATTCTAGCAGACATCAATTGGTACTTGATCCTGAGTTTCCTTCTTTTCAATAAATCCAGTGCTGATTTTAAGGTGGACGCTTTTCCAATTGTGAACATTTCTTTTATTGACATTAACATCAGATACAGATGGCAATTTTAGTTCTTCTGTTGGCTCTAACAGGTTTATAATCAGTTTCTCTGAGAGTATTACCTTCTGTACTTGTGAAGAGGTCTTGTCTGACACTTGTGTCAACAAGACCAGTGTAGTCATTATCTGAATCACATTGGCAGTAATTTCAGACCAAAGAAGTCAATCAATTGATTTGCAACTTTTGTCGGGTTCATTTTGTAGTTTGAGACACTTTCTTTTTTTCGCTATTCCAACTAGAATTAATGAGTGTAAATTTTTGTGCCTTTGCTTTTGATTGAAAATAAAAAGTTAGTACCTGGACATAAAAGTAATATTACTTTATCTAAACAATTTTTTTGAAAGCATCAAATCTATGTTCTTCATGAAATAAAATACATTAGCACAAAATCCATTCTCATTGACAGTGAACAAATCGAAGCAAATGTCTGTCTTTACGTTCTGAGTTCAACTTTGCCTTTCATTCTTTCAGGGTTGATAAATTAAGTACCTGTTGTGTACTGGGGTTGATCTAATTGCCTGGCACCCTCCCCCAAAATTTCGGGCCTTGTTCCTAGAGTAGAAAAGAATATAACAATATGTCATGTGTGTGTGTGTATACATACACTTTCACCTTGCTTCTTAATGGAGGGATAACTTCTTCGCTCCTTAAATCTCATGAACCATCCTTGACTTGCCTTGAACTCCACATCTTTCTCATCTGGATATTTTTTCTTCAGGTCCTCAAACAAAGACAATGCTTTCTCTTGAATGATTTCTTGACTAATAGTAGCACGCTAATGATTCAACCTCACAATCCAAAGAGAAAGAAGACTTACCATTTAGCTTACAATTATAAAGAAATTTGTGGGGGAAATCTTTTCTGAGGGGGTGAGGAGAGGACTTCGGAAAATTCACAAGATCCGAGTTTTTGCCCATAACTTTGAGGAAAATAATTATCTTTTAATAAAATTGTATATAAACACCTTTCAAATGACATGCACTATGGATGCCTAATGTGCTGTAAACCCCTTATTTTCGTTCAGAAAAAAAGGGGTGGGACTAGAATTATTGGAAAATGTTATTTTTCTTTTTTTCGATGAATGAATTATGGTGACCTAATATGTCATAAAACCCATGTTTTTGTCTGGAAAACGGGGGCTGTTTCTTTCTTTAAAATTTCGTTAAATTTTTACAAGTGCACCTTTACAATAACTAGGAATCCGAAGAAACTTTTTAAAAAGAAATGCATTTTTGAAAGTGCAGGGCGAAACTGCATTAACCCCCTTTCTTTACCCATATTTTAAGATAACATTTTGCAGAAATACGTTTTCTAGAGGGTGAATTACTTGGACCTAGTTAGTTTGAGTCACAAAATCGGCCCCCTTTCAAAATGACAAAAAAATCTGAAAATTTGTCATATTCAGCATTCATTTCTTATTCAGAATCTAGTTTGTTTCATTTACAAAATATACATTTTTTTAAAAGGAAGTAAAAGATCTGCAAATTTTATTTGACATTCTTTCCTTTGCTTGTTTAATTTGCTTGTTTAATTTGCTTAGCTCCCAGTATCCAATAACTTCTGGGCTCTAGTAAAAGACACATACTTGTTCATGGATGATAAGTGGCTGCAATAAATATATTCCTACTTTATTAAAAGTTTGATCTTTTGAATTATTTATAATCTCATAATATAATAAATGTTGGAGAAAGTGGATCCTTGCCATTTTAAATGCTAAATTTCCATTTTCAATGGAAGTTGGATCTTTTCCATTTTAAATGGTCATCTGTTGCTTTACTGATTCCACATATAAAAACTTGTCAGACATTATTATCAAAGCTTTAATTCGGTTGATGATGATGATGATGATGATGATGATGATTTCAGTATTGGCTAAATTAGTAAGTAATGATCATTTAGGAAGATGATTGCTATACTGATGAACTTTTGAACTCACTCCCTCTATCTGCAGTTCTACAACATGTTCTAAGTTCCAAGCTGGAGCAGACCCTCTGCAAATTTCCAAATTTGATTTAATTTGCTTTGCAGGAGCAACTGTTTTATCGAAGGTATATCTTGTTGTGAATTGCTCAAAATATGAATTAGAAAAACAGCCAACAAATGATGAAGGGTCGTTCTTTGTGTTGTTTTTTTTCTCCCTTTGTTTCTTTCATTGTTCACAAAAATAATTCATATTCCATGTCCTCATACTTTATATTTTTTGTAGTTTACGTTTTGTGACATCCTGTGCCCACATATGCATATGTATATACATATACATGTAAGTATGTCCATATACATATGTATATATGCATATATATATATATGATTGAATGCGTGACATTCAATCATATAATGATATAAATTATATATATATATATATATATATATATATATATAATTTATATCATTATATGATTGAATGTCACGCATCTTTCTCCAAGTAAGTTTTATCTTATACTAGTCCTCTTACCCAAAATTTCAGGCCTTGTGCCTATTAAGAAAGGATTATTATTATTATTATTATTATTATTATTATTATTATTATTATTATTATTATCATTCAGTAGTTTTATTTTTATAGCGTGCTTTCACTTCACTACCGAGCGCAGCTCTGTGTACCTTGGGTATGTGCTGTGGTTTGCTGTGATGCTCTTATGGTTACTGTATTGAAAGTGTTTAAGTGTTTTGCGTAGGATGTGTGCAGTGTCCAGTAGTGCAATTTTACCAGTAAGTAGTTCCTTCAAAGGCTGTGGCGGTTGGGGAAGAGGGGGCAATCTGACCTTACTGTTTAAGCAGCACATTCCAGGTGGCTGAGCAGCCCACTTTTTAGCATTGCAGAATTGGCAATTGAAGCACATTTCACCAATATTTATGTCAGCGCGGCTGGAGTAATGAAAGTTTAGCTCATAGTTGAAAGCGCGTAGGTGCCAGTAATGGCTGTTGGGAGTCGTCACACTGTAGGCAGGATGTCGTCGTCGACTGTTCTGCTGCAATGTAGGACGTTGGTCGTGGGAAGGTGCAGTAGCAGTAGCAGAAGCGACATTTGCAATGGTAATGGAGTGGCCACCTGCATCTTCAGAAGCCATGGAAGCAGTGATTGCAGCAGCGTTCGTAGCAATTTATATATCTTTGTCACATTGTTTTATTGTATTACATTTTCACACTTCATTATTTCCAGGGCCCAATGAAAGTAAAAGTATTTCTCTGTTTTCTTAGGGAAGGAAATTATTCAGGAAGAAGCCTTTGCTTTCTAGAAAATGACATTATGAAATAATGAAAATATTCAGTATCTTCTTTCTTCTGTTTGTTTCAGTCATTGGATTGTGGCCAAGCTAAGGCCCCACCTTGAAGGGTTTAGTTAAACAAATCAATCCTAGTACTTATTTTTAAATCTGATACTTACTCTTTCAATCTCATTTGCCAAAGCTAAGTTACAGGGACATAAACAAACACTGGTTGTCATTTGCGGGTGGAGGTGCTGGTAAATGCAAACATAAAGACACACACACACACACACACACACACACACACACACACACACACACTCACACTGTAAGGGTGGCTTGGTTTTATCTATCACCAATGTACTCACCAAGCCCAATCCCAACCCCAGTCCCAGGATGACTAGATGCTCTTTATTGCTACAAGAAACAAATATCCTTTGAGAATAAAATAGCTGCAAGTACTAAACCACCTCTGCACATTTGCAGACATTTAAACATTTATTTCAGCCGATGACATCATACCATGGCTGGAATGAATTGTTGTTGGGCATCAAAGACTTCCACTATCCATTTGATTTATGCATCAAAAAGTATGTAGGACATTCCAGTAGGTACTTATAAATAGCCTCTTCAGAGAGTGTCCAGGATGCAGCTTCGCATTACACTATGTAAAGGCATGAAAAAAAAAGACAATTTTCTCACTCTCACATACATAATCTTGGAGGCAGCAGAAACCATATGTTATGTAGACATACAGTCTCACCCTCCCTCTCTCTCTTTCTCTCTTTCTCTCTCTCTTTCTCTCTTTCTCTCTCTCTCTCTCTCTCTCTCTCTATATATATATATATATATATATATATAACGTGAAAGAGTTAGGGGTTGGGGGTTCAACCCACTAAGGGATAGTATCTATCCAGTATACTGCTGGGAGGGTACCCAATTATTGCTACGCTAGTGCTATACTAGGTGCAATCAATGGGAGCGGGTAAAAGTGGAGGTTTTACCCAAAATTTGTGTAACAATTAGAAAATGGAGGATAATATGCTGAACCCAACTACTTGCAGGCGGTGTATCCCGTTGAATTCATTAATTTAA
>NC_068991.1:66799998-66800712 GCF_001194135.2 Octopus bimaculoides
CTACAAACATTATAGATAGGTAGCTATAGGCACTCCAATGCATATCTATATGTGTGGGTTCATGTGCACAGCCTTACTCGGATGTCCCCTTACTTTCATGTGTGCATATACAAGTTTTTATAAGCAAACATTCCACCACATACGTTGTCTGTGGCATCAGCTCTATTAGCCGTATCTAGAAAGCTGTAAGTGTTTTTTAGAAAGGAAGTTTTGTTAACTATTGTTTTAAACTGCCTACGCTTAGCTACGGTTGGATAGCCACTGGCCGGTCAAGATGCTAGCCTGCCTGCGCCCCCCCCCACACGCGTGCTATGTATATCCCCCCGTACTCACGCTCATGCGTGCATGTATGTATATACGCAAGCATGCGCGCAGCCACACATCTCTTAATTCTACTATATACTCACAGTGAGGGGGTAAAGTTCCCAATGTAATGGCAATAGAGTTAAATTGGTAGACTTTTAAGAAGACTACAAGCCGATATCCACAACAGTAACAATGAGGATAAATACATTCTCATCTATACATATCCAGATATACATCCTTATACACATTATGTCCCCTCACATATTTATTCATACATACACAACTGTGTGGCCAACTATCATTACATCCGTATGTACACAACTACATACCTACCTACATACTCACCTATACATATACACATACATAAATACACACACAAATAGATGTACACACACACACACATACACA
>NC_068991.1:66801863-66802847 GCF_001194135.2 Octopus bimaculoides
TGAAAAATATGAAACCATTATTCTATGCTAATTTAGTTAATTTTGTCAAGCTCCATTTTCAGTTTGTAAGATAGAAATTTAAATGTCATAAAATGTTTTAAAAGAAATTTAAAGTGCCTACGTGATGACTTTTGGGCCACCCTGCATATATATATATATATATATATATATATATATATATATATATATATACATACACACACACACACACTCAACACACACATATATAAATATATAAATTACATCACATTATCAGAAATAGAAGTACTCATACACTGTGTATGCACATGAATGGCAAATGTTTTCCTCTTTGATAAATGTATGTTATTGTAACTGAACTTCCCAATTTATCGCCCATCTAATCTTCTGATGTATATTGATTAATTTTTATTAATGAGAATGAATTTTCTAATGTCTTAACATAGAGACCTTCATTTCAAACTGTTGTTTTTCACAACAATACATTTTTGTTTGTCAAAGAAGTAGGAAGAGATGTAATTTTGATCTTCGAGGACCTTCCAAACTGTTTTGATTCATGTAGTTGGTGTTCAATTTGATTGTTTATAGGTTAATACCTGTATGAAAGTTTGCGGGTGGAGAAGTATTTAGTTTTTTGTTTGTTCCAGTCAGTGGACTGTGGTCATGTTGAGACACCATCTTGAAGAGTTTAATAGAACAAATTGCCCTCAGGATTTATTTTCCTTTTAAGTCTAGTACTTGTTCTTTCAGCCTGTTTTGCTGAACTGATAAGTTATGGTGACATAAACAAACCAACACTGGTTGTCAGGCAGTGGTGGGGGATAAACACAGACACAAAGACTCACACAAATGCATATATATATATATAGATAGATATACAGGGCAGGGAATCGTCAATTAGCAATAAAATTAATAATTAACAATTTTGCCGGGTAGCTCAGTATGAAAAGACCTTATCGGTAAAACCATTTATAATCATAAATATAATCTAATCCCTATATATAT
>NC_068991.1:66802966-66804302 GCF_001194135.2 Octopus bimaculoides
ATATATATATACAAACATACATACAAACATGCATACATACATAAATACATACATACACACACATATATACATACATACACACATACATATACACGCATGCACATACACACATGCACGTACACACACATACACATGCACGTGCACGCAAACACACACACACACACACACACACACAACAGTTTCTTATTTCTTTACTGCCCACAAGGGGCTAAATATAGAGGAGACAAACAAGGGATTAAGTCAATTACATCAACCCCAGTGCATAACTGGTACTTAATTAATCGACCCCGAAAGGATGAAAGGCAAAGTCGACCTCGGCAGAATTTGAACTCAGAACATAGCAGCAGACGAAATACCACTAAACATTTCGCCCGGCGTGCTAACGTTTCTGCCAGCCTGCCGCCTTCACACAGCTCGCCACACACACGCACACGACAGTTTCTGTCCACCAAATTCTCTCGCAAGAAAATTAGTTTGCTGGCAGTTATAATAGAAGATACTTACCCAAGGTAGTGTACAGTGAGACTGAACCCAGAAACCACGTGGTTGCAAAGCGAGCTTCTTAACTGCATGCCCATGCCTATGTATATGAGAAGAGAAGCAAAAAAGCTGATGCATCGAGTGGGCTGAGACAAGTATGGCACTCAGTCAAGTACAAGGATCACTGAAAGGTAAAATGAGTTGTTATAGAGGTGGCAGAAAAAAAAAACTGACAGGGAAAAAGAAACAGCACATATGTGGGCCTGTAGTTGTAACATATTGGGAGTAAGAGGGTCACCAAACGGCCAATCAGAAGGCTTGCTTTTGGGGAAATGAAAACAATGATGAGTCTGGATATTGACAATTGATGGCAAATTGTAGATTTGATTTGCTAGGAGATTACACATTATTTTAAAACTCTCATTCCAGATAATCCCAGTATTGATTTCTCAAAAGTATTCTTCCAATATTGATTTTTTGAAGACATCTTCTAATATTTCTCTGATATTGATTTGCTCTAAGACACTCCCTCCACGTAATATTTTTATTGATTTATTTTGAATAAGAACAAAATTGTGATTAAACATCTAGTATTTTTGAGATTAGTTGGTGTAGTTGTAGTTGTTGCTGTTGTAGTTCTTGTTTACATCATATGTCATTTGTATATACATGGCATAGGAGTGGCTGTGTGGTAAGTAGCTTGCTTACCAACCACATGGTTCTGGGTTCAGTCCCACTGCGTGGCACCTTGAGCAAGTGTCTTCTACTGTTGCCTCGGGCCGACCAAAGCCTTGTGATTGGATTTGGTAGACGGAAACTGAAAGAAGCCCATCATATATATGTATGTATATATATA
>NC_068991.1:66804524-66805423 GCF_001194135.2 Octopus bimaculoides
TATGTGTGTGTGCGTGTATGTTTATGTGTCTGTGTTTGTCCCCCCAACATCGCTTGACAACCGATGCTGGTGTGTTTACGTCCCCTTAACTTAGCGGTTCGGCAAAAGAGACCGATAGAATAAGTACTAAGCTTGCAAAGAATAAGTCCTGGGGTCGATTTGCTCGACTAAAGGCGGTGCTCCAGCATGGCCGCAATCAAATGACTGAAACAAATAAAAGAGTTAAAGAGTAAAAGAGTACATGTATATATAGGATTACTTTGTTCAACGAACCTCTCCATTTTCAAGATGGTATTATGTGATTTCTGTGAGGCTTGGCTGATATTTCTTGCACACTGAGTGACTACATAAACTCAACATGTTGCCCAAATGTGTTGCTACCATAACAACTGAAAGTATATAGCCCTGAAAGTACTTACAAACTCATTATTGATTGGTTCAGTTTTGATCCACATCAGACGCTCTGGCTCTACTTGTCTCTGAGTTATATATATATATATATATATATATATATATATATATTCATACACACATCATTGTTGATTCATCAGAAGTGATGAATTACAAGACTCAACACAAATACAGAGTATTCTTTAATACATTATAACTGATGGGTTTGGCTTACCAGCTGATGATTTGAAATAACTAACTCTGAATACTGGAGCCTTTCAGTAATAATAATAATAATCATCATCATCATCATCATTGTTTAATGTCCGCTTTCCATGATGGCATGGGTTGGACAATTTGACTGAGGACTGGCAAGCCAGAAGACTGCACCAGGCTCCAATCTGATTTGGCAGAGTTTCTACAGCTGGATGCCCTTCCTAACACCAACCACTCCGAGAGTGTAGTGGGTGCTTTTACGTGCCACTGGCACGAGGGCCGTATATATATAT
>NC_068991.1:66805829-66807995 GCF_001194135.2 Octopus bimaculoides
TCAATTAAAATAACATTTAATTGCTTTCAAACAAATTTATTTACATCCATACCAAACTAGTTTCAACAATTTTTTAACTATCAATGGTAAAAATTCTATATTGCAAAGTAGAAAAACATATTTGAAAGATTCAATGTTTATAAAATTCAATAATATCAAATATGGTTTAAATGTTCACAATATTCAATAATATGACAAATGTGAATCATCTTGTTTAAATGCACAAAATTCAATAGTGTTAGAAGTGATTGATAAGAAATGTGTATCATCAAATGTTTGGTCATATTGAGGGAGAAAAACAAGGGAGAAATGAAGACAGTAAAAACAAGGGGTTTTGTTACAGTTTCTCAGTTTCTGTGATTCTTTTTCTGTCGTGTACAGGGATTTTCGTTTGTAACAGCATTTTGGGGATTCCAGTGTATTTACAAATTTTTTCTGTGAATGGATCTAATTTTTGATTCGTTAAAGTACTGATGACATTTTATTTTTCTGGTGGTCAAGTTTGTCATTCAGCCAGGTTGACTTCTCTGCGGGGAAGGGTCATCAGCTATTCCAGTTGGTTGATTCTCTTAATCAGAATACAATAACACTATACAAACTCCAGTTGCTGACATCACCTAACGACCATCTTTGCTTTCAAGATGAAAGGTGTTCTTCCATCAAGATAATGCTCAGCCACATACAGCGAGGATGACATTGCAAAGGCTGGAGCAGCTTGAATGGGAAACGATGCCCCACCCACCATATTCACTGGACGTTGTTCCATCTGACTGTCATTGAATTCTGTAGACAAGGTCAGAACAGTAGTGGATGAGTATTTTTTGTCGCAGACAGGTGAATTTTGGAGGAAGGGCCTTGCAAGTTTACCAGATAGATGGAAGAGCTTGTAAAAAATGAAGAAGAGTATATTTTAGATTAAAAAAGAACTTTGTTTATCTTAATTTTGAAAACTAAAAGGAGTATTAAAAAAAACACATTATTTATGGGATGACCCAATATATATGTCGTCTGATCAATAAGTATCCGGACAGTTTCCATAGTAACAAAGCTAAAGCATGCAGATTGAAACCAGCTGCTTGGCTCAGATTGACCAAGACTCTGTGGTGCATGCACACTAAGTTTTAACGTTCTAGCTCACTTCTGCAGTTTACAGCAGTGCTTGGAAAGAAGGTGTGTAGTGTGTGATCATTGCATTAACGATAACAGAAAAAGTTGAACAGAGAATGTGCATCAAATTTTGCCAAAAGCTTAGCAATACCTGCTCAAAGGCCTATGCAAAGTTTTCAAAAAGTTCTCATTATTCTCGACACAATCAAGGAGATCTTGTGCAACTGAAACCAGAGTTTCTTTTTGGTCAGCTGAAAGCAGTTTTGGCATAAACGTGGCAGGCACGTGTCTCACACCCAAATCGTCTTATAACTTACTTCAAAAAATTTCTTGGTCGTATAAGTAATATTTTAAATATTTTTAAAAGCAATGCACATTATGAACAAATGCATATTTATACACTAATAAATATGGTAACTTGATCACTTTTCACAAAGTACCAGAAATAGCAATTCCTTTTAATTAAATACAAAGACACAAGTAATGTGCAAGTATTGTTGAATTCATGAGCCACCTTGGTGTACAAATGGTCTTGATTTTATCCAACTGAAAGAGATTGATGATGACATCAACTGTAGGGGAGTAATAGATTCAGAACATGAATTTTTCAAACTAATTCATTTTGGTATCATTACTCTGTGTAACACGATATTTGTCCTCAGGTAACAGCTGTTATTTCCTATTTAACTACATCTGGAAGGTATGAAATATGGCTAATATTTACTTCAAACTTTTCTTTTGTTACAATTAAACCTTGGGAGAGGCATTATGCCGGTAATAAACACACGCACTGGTTCAGTCCTTTATTAATTTCTCATCGACGAATGACAGGGACCTTCTCTTTGTGGCTGGTGACTTCAATGGACATGTTGGACAACATTCAGGGGGCTTCTATGGCGCACATGGAGGCTATGGTTTTGGTTCCCGCAATGAGGAGGGAACCAGGCTGCTGGAGTTCTGTGATGCAAATGACCTTATGATCTGCAATACTAACTTCAGGAAACCTGCCAGTCACCTAGTCACCTACCGTTCTGGCAGGCACACAAGCCAAATTGACTA
>NC_068991.1:66811390-66813349 GCF_001194135.2 Octopus bimaculoides
AACGACAACGAAACAGTATATAGTTTTTTGTTAAATAATTTCATTGCACTCTTGCAATCTCTTCAGTAACTTATCTCTCCACTTCCATTTATTTTGAATGTATGATTTGGCATTGTTTTGAAACTGTTCGGTATGAGCATGTGAGTGTGTGCAAGCTCGTATGTGTGCACGCTCGTATGTGTGCACGCACTTATGTGTTATATTTATGTGTTTCTTTTGTTATATTTATTCAAACCCTAAAGAATCCCTCTCAACACATGGCTATGACACTCCCCACCACCACTCCTGCTCATCATCAGAGATGTACATATCGTCAGCCACTAAGGAACATGCTCAAGCAGTTAAGGTTAAGCAACAGACAAGCAAACCTGTGGTTTTGAGCAGAATATTTGCTATAACAATACAAGGTGTCCCAAAAGTCACTGATGGGTTTCAATTTTTAATAACTTCCTTAACTTTACAAATAAATGCATGAAATTTTGATACAATATAAAGGACATAATGGAAATTAATATGCATAAGACAAATTTTGCCACACTGCTACATTATATATGAAAAATGACATCGCTTAAATGGCAGCCATTTTTGTCTTCACCCACCCGTGCTCTTTCCAGAACTTGCACCATAACATCCTCAAGAGTTTCAGACCCCACTTCTCTGATTTCTCTATTGATGTTCTCCTTCAGTTGCACTAGGGCCTCTGCTCTGTTGACATAAACCCTCTCTTTCAAGTAACCCACAAGAAAAAAATCCGGGATAGATTTTTTAACATTTTTGCTAAGATATTTTTGTTGATACTTTTATTTTAATTAATGTTTAAAATAATGAAGAATTAACATTTTGCTGGAAGGTTTTTCTTAATTTAGATAATTCTGAAACATGAATATTTTTTTTATCAGAGGCCCAGGAGCCATCTCAATCAGATTGGCATCAGAATGGGGTTTTCTATTAATTCTAACATTGAAGACAGTGTGAATTGTCTCTTGCTTAACTGGTCCAGAAAGAGGGGGAGGGGAGAGAGAGAGAGAGAGAGAGAGAGAGAGAGAGAGAGAGAGAGAGAGAGAGAGAGAGAAAGAGAGAGGGGAAGTCAACCCCAATGTTATCAATTTTAAAGGAATGGCAAATAAAGTTGACCATGGCAGGATTTGAACCCAGGGCACAGAGAGCTGGGACAGATACTGCGAGGCATTCATTTCTACGTGCTTATGACCCCGCCTAATTGCCATCTAATTGATGATGATGATGATGATGATGATGATGACGACAACAATGATATCGATGAAGATGAAGATGATGATGATGATGATGATGACAACAATGATATCGATGAAGATGAAGATGATGATGACGATGAAGATGACACCACCATGTTCCCTCGTTTAACATCAATGATAAAACATCTATTTCTATGCTGAATAGTTATTATCATCTTGTAGTTATTTATTCCTGTTCACTGCACTGTGAGTTCAAATCCTGCAGAAGTCTGACTTTGTTTTAGCCTTCTGAGAAAGATAGATAAATAAAATGATAGTTTATTTAAAAGGAATGGGATTGACAGGAATTGACGGAATTGCTTGTGTGTTCAATGAAAGACTTTCTGGTATCTCTTCTAACTCTTTACATTCTTGAGTTCAAATTCTTCCCGGATCCTGTTAATGAGCAGAGATAATAATTACTTATCCACAGGACCACAATTCATCATCATCATCATCATTTAACGTCCGCCTTCCATGCTCTTGGAAAAGCTGTAGTGGGTGTAGAGGGATTGTGGTCATCTGCTACCACAGTCAAATGCTGCTGCTGCTGCTGCTGCAGCTGATGATGATGATGATGATGATGGTGGTGGTGGTGGTGGTGGTGGTGGTGGTGGTGGTAGTGGTGGTGATGATGATGATGATGATGAAAGTAGTGGTGGTGATAACGATGATAATGGTGGGGGGGCAGTGGTGGTGACGGTGG
>NC_068991.1:66813435-66816715 GCF_001194135.2 Octopus bimaculoides
GGTGGCAGTGGTAGCGGTGGTGGTGGTGGTGGCGGTGGTGGTAGTGGTGGTGGTGTAATTTTCATCACTTGAAATCAAATACACAGTACACTTGTGATAATTCACTACTCTTTTCTCTTTTATAAGTTATTGATTTTCAATTGACTCAGCATAAAATTGATTTTCTTTTGATTAGTAAGTCACAGAGCCAATTTTTGAAGGAGACACGAGGAAGAAAGACATGCTGACTAAATTTACCTCAATAAGCTGAGACTGGACCATGTGACTCACGGTATCTTGTCAAACTGTCCAACTCGGGCCAGCATGGAAAATGGACATTCATTGATGATGATGATGATTAAGATGATGATGACGATTAGGATAATGATGATGATGATGATATTACTGGTACTAATCAACCCCCACCCAGAGGAATAAATGATAAAGGAAGCTCAAACTGGAATTTGAGCTCATGAAGTAGATCGGTGACCATGCAAGCTATGGCCGAACAGCTAAATCCAGTTTTCAGCCTCATTTCATTCATGTTTTTTCTTCCTTATGATAAGTACTGCGATTTTGTCCTATCACTATCACTAGTTCCAATCACTATTTTGTTGTGGTAGGAAAAATTGCAGTATTTATCATAAAGAACGAAAAACATGCTTTGAAAGAATTTGTCGTGAGAAAGATGACAGGAAAAATGTTCTTATCTAATTTCTCAAAATTACTCTAAAAAAAGGTGCAGAAAAGCATGACATAAAGTTATGAAGGATGAACAATGCAAAATAACATTGTTAGAATGAGTGACAAGGTCCGATGCGACAAACCAAGGGTCACTGAATAATTTCCCCAAAATTAGGGTTTTTGTAACTGCCTTAAACCCGATTCTAAGAACCTTTCTTCATGGAAAAGAAACTTTCCATGAAGATTAGAATCGACGTATGGACAGCAAAATTGACCAATGGAAAAGCGTATGACATTTATAAACAAAAGACAGCTGACACGGCTATGACATCATGCTATTGCCAAAGTCTTAACCATTACACCCTCTACAAAATCGACCCACAAGCCTGGGGCTAATGTAGAAGACGTTTGCCCAAAGTGCCCTGCAGTGGGACTGAACCCAAAAACCATGTGGTTGGCAAGCAAATTTCTTCACCACACACCCACACTTGCACCTAGCACAGTCACATCTGAGCCTATAACTGCTTTTCTAAATATTTAGGCACAAAACAACCAATTTGTGGGAGAGAAGTTAGTAAATTACATCAACCTCAGAACTAGACAGGTACTTATTTCATTGGCCTTGGAGGGATAAGCAAAGTTAACCTTGGTGGGATTTGAACTTAGAATGTTAAGTGCCAAAATAAATACCATAAAACAAAACAACTTATTCTATCATCTGCCATAGATTATATTACCTACTACCGATTCTACCATCAGCCACTAATCTACCATTGAAACTACTTTCTACCTCTGATGAATTTACCATTTAGTACTGATTCCACTATAGAGAATATATGTTGATTAAGTAGCTGTGGAAACAAAAATACATAGTCGTTACATTTATAACATGTATAAGTCTATTTCTACCTTTTTGCACCTGAAAACCTGCAAGGTAAGCCTGAAAAGATGGGAGTCAGAAGCACTGAATAGAGCCTATTTATGAAGCTCTTGTTACGAAGCCCTCTCTGACTTTGAGGCAACTAGGGTCAATATCCCGAAGGAAAAAGGAGTTCAGTGTAGACAGTGTCCAAATAACAGGGACCACTACTGCAACATCTGTAAATGGAGCTGCTAATCTTGGAGAAACCTGAATTCACACACGAGACAACATGACATAACATTGAACTAAGAACACTGTGCAGCTGTGTCCAGTCAAACCCTCATTTGTCAAAGTGACAAAAAAGTCCAATAAAATAATGTGTACTTCTACAGTTTTGCACCTGTAAGTTATGGATCTGTTCATTCAAATACTGGCAGGCAAATTATTCTATGTAATATAAATCAGTGTCAGGTAATACCTAACTATATTAACAGCTAATTTCACTTTATTTAATTTATAAACACCAGTCCATACATTCAGTGTGAAAGAGTGTTAATGTAGATTTAAATTAGTTGGTATGAAGATATTTATGAGAGTAAAATTTAATTTATGGATATTAATGCTTGCTCCTTTTGAATACCAAAAAGAATGAATAATTTCACTTTGTGTGATATTCACAAATGAAGTAAGCATATTTTGTCATGTGTGTGTGTGTGTGTGTGTGTAAGTGTGTGTGTGTGTGTGTGTGTGTGTGTGTGTGTGTGTGTGAGTGGCAGATACATTCAGCTAGACACGTCATATATTTATATCATACTATAATAGCTAAATGCAAAGTTCCTCCTGTAATAATGATTCTGATGCACTGAACAAAGAATGATATAATATAGTACACGCACACACACACACACACACACACACACACACGCGCGCGCACTTACATATCATATATACACGTATATGTTATATGGAGGCATGTGGCTTAGTGGCTAGTTTGATACACTCATAATTGTAAGCCTGTGGTCTTGATTCCTGGACTGGTGCTCTATCCAGTGGGAGAATATATATGTCACAGAATCTGGGAAAACCAGCTCTGTGAGCCTATGGCTCAGGAAGGGACTTTGATCCTTTGTTGATGCATGTATGGGTGTGTGCGTATATATATACATAGACAAACACGCATAGATATTGGAAATCCAAACCTTCCTATTACGGTTAGACAATCTCACCCACTTAGCACCCACACACATAACACTCAATCTAAGAATACTAATACTAAACCTTCCATGCATGTATGTATGTATAATTATATCTATGATATCTAATATATATAATGCCATATTCATCCCAGTTCTTTATGTTCTGTCTTTCAACCCTCTGCTGTTGATAAAATCATAAAATACTAACCAAGTACTGAGGATGAGTGAATCAACTAACCCCTGTCACAAGACTTGTAGCCCTGCTAGAAATCATTATTATGAATGGAGTTATTTAATGTTCTGGCATGCTTCTTTTTTTTTTACTTTTGTGTGTGTTTTATTTGGTATCAGGACAATTGGAGTTTTTGTCAAGAAAGAAGCCTAATTACTTACGAGTGGTACTATAAGCTGACTTATATATTTCTCTAATCATAGAATCTGTTAGTGTTTTGTAATTTCTGTATCATTAGCTTTGTGAAGTCACAATAGTGCTAGTGTTTTGTGTTGGTCTCCTGCCACTCCACCTAAGACCACCACCACCACCACCACCACCACCACC
>NC_068991.1:66817471-66819949 GCF_001194135.2 Octopus bimaculoides
ACACACACACATGTACACACACACACGCACATGCAGGCACACACACATGCAGGCACACACACACATGTACACACACACACACACACACACACACATGCACAGGCATCACAATTCCTTTCACGTTGATGGAACAAATCCATATTGTCTTGACATTGGACATCACTTGATGAATGTTTTTTGGGGGTGTGGTGACATTGAATGTTTCTGTTAACTTGCTTGCTGCTTCGTTTCCAGGTCATAGCCGTAGCACCAGTTTTCATCACCAGAGATGACCTCCCAAAAAAGGAATGGATCAACTTTCAACTGTTCTTTCAGTTCATGACACACATTCAGTCCTGACTGCTTTTGATCTTCAGTGAATAAGTGAGGCACAAATTTTGATGTAACTCTTTTCATTCACAATTCCCCTCTCAAAATTCGTTAGCAGGAGCTCCAGGAAACGCCAGTCATATTAACAAGTTCATCAATCATTTGGTCCTCGAAGATCAGTTCCCAAATTTTCCTGATGTTTCTATTCATTCAGGGTGTCAACAGTCAGCCTGAATGAGGTTGGTCTTCAAGCAACAAGTGACCATTCCTAAAGTATGGAAGCCACTCATAAACTTGTGTTTTGCTCATCACAGCATCCTTGTAAGCTGTTTGAAGCATGATAACTGTTTTGGCTGTTGTTTTTCCCAGCAGAAAATAGAATTTCACGGAATCACACCTTGTTTCAGCCATTGCAAAAATTAGTGAACAGAGAGAAGCCCTGCTATTCAATGATGCACCACGTGGCAGTACGACCCCAGTCGACACTGCCAGTTGGCAGACTCATGCTTGAGGGTCACATCAAGTGGCTTCTAATGGCAGAAGCCTGAACTACCATGGGTTTGTCCTACAGAGAACGTTTCTGGTTACCTTTGGGTACCTCCTTGTATATGTATGTTTGTAGGTGTACACGCCACAGGCTTCTACATAGTCTCTGTCTACCAAATTTACTCATAAGGTATTGGTCAGCCAGGGTTTCAATATAAAATACTTATCCAATTGCTGCACAATGGGACTGAACCCAAAACCATTTGGTTGCAAAACAAGACTCTTAATCACACAGTCATTCTTGCGCCTAGTCAGTGAGTGTCATTTTCTGATTGTCACAAGCATTCCACTTGTAACAATGAGTGTTCTATTTTTTGTTTCAGCCCTTGTACGTCTAGGATTATATTATTCAGCATATCCTGTTTTTCCTTCATTCCTTTTTTTCATGCCAATAAGGTGAAATTTGAGAAAGATTTAGCTACTATTTCTTATAAAGCAGGGGCTATGTAGATACTATCTTATTGACTTTAAATTTCAGCTGGAGTGTGCTGGCATATATATTTGTTCTCCTATCTTTTAAATTTCTGCAGTAAGAACAAAAAAAAGTGATAAGATACCACACAATTCTGAACTTAGAATAACAAGGTTAAGCAAATATTAGGCTTATATACTGTCTTTGTAACATGCCCCAATTGTCTGTGATCCAAAGTTGAAGTGAGAATTTAGGCAGTTCTTTTTTGCTTAAGGTGGACTCATTTACATATTGATATAAATATGCATGTGCACACGCATCACACACACACACACACACACACACATACATACATATATTAGGTCATCAAGTTTTGAAATTTGTAGAAAAGAAAATAGTTTGCTAATGGTTTATAAATACAAGGAATACTTTTATTCATCAAAGTATGCACCCATATTGTCAATACAATTTTGCCATCTCAGCAGTAGCTTGTCCAGCCTGGAACTGTAAAAGTCTGGTTGGTCATCTAGGGTCAATAAAATCCTGGAAGGCCTGTTTTACAGCATTGTCAGAATTAAATTTTTTTCCTATCAAAAAGTTATCCAAATTCGGGAAGAAGTGGTGGTCAGTGGGGGCAAGATCAGGTGAGTATGGTGGATGATGGAGAACTTCCAACTCCAACTCCTGTAGTTTCATCAATGTCATTTTTGTGATGTGTGGTCTGGCATTGTCTTGCAATAAAGTAGGAGTAGATCTGTCGACTAATCTAGGCTGATTTTTTGTAAGTTTCTGCATCATTTGGTCCAGTTGGCTGCAGTATACTTCGGTCGTGATTGATGAGCCAGGTTTAATGAAATCATAATGGATCACACCTGCGCCAAACCACCAAACACACACCATCAGCTTCTTTTGATGAATTGTGCTTTTTGGACTGTGTTTTGGTGGCTCGTCTTTGTCCAACCATTGTGCTGAACGTTTACAGTTGTTGTATTGGATCCATTTCTCATCATATATTACAATTCGATTAAAAAATGATTCATTTTTGTGACGAGAAAGTAGCATAATGCAGGCTTCCAAACGTTGCTGTTTCTGATTTTCATTGAGTTCATGTGGAACCCACTTACCCAACTTTTTCACTTTACCAATTTGAACTAGGTGAGTCAATATTGTTTGCTTGCTAACACCAAACAACAACGATAATTCAAGGGTAC
>NC_068991.1:66821393-66823154 GCF_001194135.2 Octopus bimaculoides
TATATATGTATATATACCTATATATATATATAGGTTCAGTCCCACTGTGTGGCACCTTGGGCAAGTGTCTTCTACTATAGTCTTTAACGTTTCGAGCCTATGCTCTTCCACTGAAAGGAACACAGAAAGAAACAAGGACAGAAACAAGGAGACTATAAAAAATGTGTGTAGTGGTTAGCGATCTATCATGGCGAATATATATATATATATGATATAACAAACGAAGGGAAAAAACAATTCCTTCAAATGGATGTAAAATATCCAATTCACTGGTATGGCAGTTGAATACCACAGAAACAGGGGTATAAATACAAATTACAAATAATGAATTAAATAGAGAAATACAATTGACAGTCTAAGAATTTGTTACATTATAATACATAATATACTATAAAATATGATATAAGGAAACATAACCAATTTTTAAAAAAACAAAACAAATGAAGCCAACAGTTTGTTTTGACTTATATACATTATTTGATTTATAAACAATTCATATCTATGTATACAAGTCTCTTCAGGGCCTTGGTTCAAAATGACATGAAATTCCATGAAAAAGAACTGTCAGATTGCATAATACTGATTCAAAATACCTATGTAATAAATTGTTAGATTATCAATTGTACTTCATCATCATCATTATCATCGTTTAACGTCCGCTTTCCATGCTAGCATGGGTTGGACGATTTGACTGAGGACTGGTGAAACCGGATGGCAACACCAGGCTCCAATCTAATTTGGCAGAGTTTCTACAGCTGGATGCCCTTCCTAACGCCAACCACTCAGAGAGTGTAGTGGGTGCTTTTACGTGTCACCCGCACGAAGGCCAGTCAGGCGGTACTGGCAACGGCCACGCTTGAAATGGTGTCTTTTATGTGCCACCCGCACAAAAGCCAGTCCAGGGGCACTGGCAACGATCCCGTCCCGCTCAAAACATTTCATGTGTCACCCGCACAAGAGCCAGTCCAGGGGCACCGGCAACGATCTCGCTCGAAAGATTTCATGTGTCGCCCGCACATGAGCCAGTTCAGGGGCACTGGCAACGATCCCGCTCAAAATATTTCATGTGTCACCCGCACAAGAGCCAGTCCAGGGGCACTGGCAACGATCTCGCTCGAAAGATTTCATGTGTCGCCCGTCTAATATATTATTTGCAATATATATATGAATAGAAAACTTCTTACATGTTTTTTTCAACTTCAACAACTTTTTGATTCATGTTAGCAAGTAAAACATATGTAATGGTGAATAAATAATACGAAAACATTTTCCAATGTTCTCTTTTGCTATATAATAGCTCACAGTTGATATTTCCAGAATTTCCAACTCTAATATGTACCTCTCTGACCCTACTATACTGAATAGTCAACAAAACCAAAAACAAACAATGCGCATGTGCAAAATTAAAAATATAAAATGGTAACAATTTATCCATCGCATCTTATATATTAGATTTAGCTTGTATTCTAAGGAAAGACATGACCCAATAACTTTCTACAAAATGGGTTCCTGAATGGTTATTTGTAGTGCATTCATGCACTGTTATTCACTGACACTTTGCAGTGTATTGGTACAGTGTTCTGTTATGCACTGGCATGGCTGCGTGGTAGGATATTTGTTTCCCAATAACATGGTTCCAGGTTCAGTCCCACTGCGTGGCACCTTGGGCAAGTGTCTTCTACTATAGCCTTGGGCTGATCAGTGCCTTGTGAGTGGATTTGGTAGATGGAAACTGAAAGAAGATCATCATGTATGTATGTA